>NC_064616.1:961939675-962242705 GCF_023898315.1 Schistocerca nitens | reverse complement strand
ATTTAACTGTTTTATAAATGAATGCTGTGTTCTTTTTGAAGAAATATTTCCCAAGAAATGGGTCAGAAACAGTTCTTCCAGTACTGCAAATAAGCCTTGGATTACAAAAGGTATAAAACAGTCATGCAAGACCAAAAGGGAAACTTATGTTGCAATAAGATTCTGTAAAGATGTAGAAAAATGGGAACATTATAGATTATACTGTAAAATTTTTGAAGAAACTAATATGGAAATCAAAAGCCCTTTATTATGAGAAGAAAATAGGTAATTCCAATAATAAAATAAAAACAATTTGGAGCATTGTAAAAAAAGAAACAGGAAGAGATACAATAAGCTAAAAAGATGTAAATAAAATCAGATATGAAGGTACCCTAGTAGATAACCCCAAAACGGTGGCTGAGATTTTTAATAAACACTTCATATCAGTAACTCAACAGATTGGTTGCAAGCCCTATGTTGACGAAGCTGTAACTCTGTCAAGCAGTATACTCAAACACAATTTCAGAAACGCACCTTCATCCTATCACTGTAGAAGAAATTAAAAAAATCATCATGTATGTAAATAGTACGAACTCTGCAGGGGTTGATAATATATCTAGCAATTTATTGAAATATTCTTGTGTGTGGATAAGGGACATTCTCTGTCATATTTTCAATGCTTCCCATCAGAAAGGTGTTGTTCCCAGTAGACTTAAGTATGCCATTGTGAAGCCCCTCTACAAAAAGGGCGATAAAGCTGAAGTAACTACCAACCTATCTCTTTGCTGACAGCTTTCTCCAAAATTCTAGAAAAGCTAATACATGTAAGAATTACTGATCATCTCGTGAAGAATGGAGTTCTCAGCAAGAGCCAATTTGGCTTTCAAAAGGGCCATTCAACAGAAGACGCAGTCTATGCACTTGCAAATGAGTCCTAGAAACCCTTAATGAAAGAATGCTAGCACTTGGTGTCTTCTGTGATCTATCCAAAGCGTTTGACTGTGTTTATCACCAGATTCTCTTGCAAAAAGCAAAATTATTAGGAATAAGTGGTGTTGCAGGCAATTGGCTACAGTCGTACCTCCAAGACAGAAAACAAAAAGTTGTCTTGAATAGCTCGGGTGGAGTATATGACACTTCCTCAGATTATGAATGGAGTTCCATTACATGTGGAGTGCCTCAGGGCTCAATTCTTGGGCCACTATTATTCCCGATTTTTATAAATGATCTACCATCATGTACAAGCCTGCCATGTAAATTTACATTATTTGCTGATGATACCACAATTTTTATGAGCAGTAGAACAGACAACAATCTTGAGGAACTCATGAATCACATACTCCCAGATGTGGTTAATTGGTTCAAGGTGAATGGTCTCTCATTAAATTTCGGTAAGACCACCTTTATTCAATTCTGTACAAAAACAGAAAAAGAGAGAGACATAAGTGTGACATGTGGTAATCAAACAATAGAAAAAATGGAAACAACAAAATTTCTTGGAGTGCACATTGACAAGAAAATGAACTGGTCTTCACATATTATTGATCTCTGTAAGAGGCTTAGCTCTGCTACCTATGCTTTACGGGTTGTCACTACATGTGTTGAATCTAACACTGCAAAAGTGGCATACTATGGCTATTTTCATTCTCTCACTGAGTTTATTGCACAGAAACAAGCTTTAGGAATTATATGTGGATTGCGCCCAAGAGACTAGTGCAGAAATAATTTTCGTGAACTTAAGATATACACAACTGCATTCCAATATATTTTTTTCTCTCATGTGTTTTGTTTGTAAAAATATAGAGATATTTCAACCAAACAGTAATTATCATGAGCATAACACACGAAGGAAGAATGACATACACAGCGAGCTCAAAAATTTGAGCTTGGCGCAAAAGGGTGTCCACTACACTGGAGCAAAACTCTTCAATGCTCTTCCTCCTGAAATAAAAACAGAGATTCATAACAAGAGTATGTTTAAGAAAGCACTAAAGATATTTCTGCTAGAAAAAGCTTTTTACAGTCTAGATGAATTTTTAACTAAATAAATTGTAATATTTTAATATTATGTAATACAAGTTGACATAATGCCACTAACAATGTTATTTAACCTGAGCTCTGTATCTGTGTGGACTCTGTATCTGTTTTCTGTAGTGTTTTATTGATTCTAAGAAACTATGTATTTTCTTTTTCTGTATTGCTGCCCAAATAATTTACTGTATAAATTTTTATATAATTATGTACTCAAATTTCTGTATATGCTATTAGATGATCAGACTGTATTTGTAAAAAAGTGATTCGTTCCACGTCCTTGTGTATCCAACACTGTTGGACCTATGGAACACGAACTAAATCAAATTAAATCAAATAACTCACCGCTGGTTTCAATAGCACAGCTGTAGCACTCAGCAGAATTGACTACACTCATGGAGCTTGAGCGTCCTGTGGGAGCACATAATGTGCCTAGGGCTGATAAATGAAGTACAGGGTTTCAGAGTTATTAATGTAACACCCTTTACTTAAATTATCATGAACACATTTAATATATTAAACTCATTTTGGATCTTCTTAGAGTCACATGTCCAAATATTTTATTATGTTTAAGAAGAGCAATTGTTTTATACAATATCTTGTTACGCATGTATAAAAATATGTAATGATAGTCTTCCTGTCATCCATAATTATCTGTTTATAGTACATCTTCTACTGATTTGCTTCTGAACTGTGTTAACAGTGTACTACAGTGCTTCACCATTGTAAACACTCAGTAACTGTTGTACCATCAGAAAATGAGGGAATCTTACACCCATTCATATGTAAATTCCTGGAGTAATGTAACAACTGGGGTCAGGAGGTCTGTCAGGGGTGTATGAGGGGAGAAAGGAGATGAGCAGCAGGAGTGGAGTTTGGGAATGGGCAGCTGACAGCTGCCACAGAAAGGCAGGAAGTATGTGGGATAGGAATGTGGCACCAGTGAGCTTGATCTGGCTGCAGTCAGGGTGAGGTTTTCACACCACATTATGATGTGCAGGAGTGAATTAGGAGACACAGACAGAACAAAGGAAGGAGACTCAAGGGAAGACAGTCTGTATGCAAAATTAGTGAAGTCAATGGTAGGCATAGAAGTAGGGGTAGACAATTAGAAATAATTGAGGCCAGTATGATTATGGGACTGAAGATTGTGTCGCAAGGTCAATCCCTTCTGTGAAATTCAGAGAACCTGTTGTTGGTGGAGGGGTAAGATCCAGATGGGTCAGGTTGTGGAGCAGCCATTGTAATTGACCATGTTGTGCTTAGCAGTATATTCTGCCACTGGTTGCCCACCTTTGCTCTTGCCTGTAACAGCTTGGCAGTCTTCATTTGTGTGAAAAGCTGGATGATGATCATACTCACATGAAATGCTGTGCACAGAAAAGAGAAAGATGGTATATGACACGACTGTTTTCATAAGAAAGAATAGGGCAAGAAACACTAGGGCAAGACTGTGATGGAGCTGGAATATGATTCGTTGGATTCGTTTATGAGACAAGTTCCTTTCAACAGGGGCAAGGGATTAGTGCTATGTGTGGTATAAGAATGAAACAGTATATTGCATAAATTGGGAGTGCAAAAAAATATTGCACTGGTATGGATGGGAAGGATTATGGACAGAATGTTATTAATTTGCAGGAAGTGATAAATAGTTGAAGGCCTTGTGAAGGATAGTGTCCAATCATTGCAGTCCAGGATGATACTAGATGATGAAGATTGTGCTCTTTGCAGCTGGTTCCTGAGGTTGGCCAGAGAATTAGCAGTATGCATGATATGACATAGGAAATCTGTCAGACTAGGCTTGGAAAATATTGCCTGTCTGTGAGGACTTTATTAAGGCACTTGCTGTGTAAGGGATGAAAGCTATCAAAATAGGTAGTGTTGATGTATAGTTGGATTGATTTGAACAGGAAAATGGACACATGGAGCTGATGGTAGAAAAGATGTTGAGCCTGTGGAGGAGTGGGGACAGGGTTTCTTGGCCCTGGGTCAAGAATGTGAAAATATGAATGTGAACCATAAAAGGGGTTTGGGATCTTTCGAGACTAGTAAGGTTTCCCATAAATGACCCATAAACAAGTTGGCTTGGGAAAGTACCGTGAGGATCCCCATGGCCATGTCATAGATTTTTGTGTGTATATTCCTCTAAAAGGAAATATTATTGTGTATGAGGATGGTGTCAGTCACATGTATAAGGACTGAGATGGTGGGTTTGCAGTTGGAAAGATATTGGAAAAACTAGTGACAGATAAGGGCAAGAACTGGGGCAGGGAGGTTATTGGTGTATAGGGAAGTGATGCCAACAGTAACAAGTAGGGATCCAAGTGGAAATGGCGTGAAGTTGGTCGAGTCAGTGAAGGAAATGATTCACCTGAAAATGCATGTTCAAAGTAGAACTGTAAAAACAAATGTAGAAAAATAGAACTAATAAAGTTGGTAATAATATAACTTAAGTTTTAGTTTTTAGTGACTTTATTACCAAGAGAAAAGTGAAGAAATCAAACTTTATTGGATCATCCACTGTATAAAGAGAAAAATTAGAAAAACACAGCGTAGATACAGCAAAGAGAGATGAACTGTCAGCTTCAAAAAAATTGATAGAAGCTTCACAAAAGAATGAGATTTAATATTTTTATAAATTTGCTTGGTCATTCATTTCTGAACTATTATGAGCCATGATGAATTGTAATTGTACAGTCAGTCCACTGACAACCAACAATGTCAATAAAATTAGCTGAATTTTCCATTGGTGCTGTGACAGGACATGATACTAACATTAAATTCAACAATACTGCCTAAGGTTTTGCAAAATTATATTTATCTGGTCATGAACTGGCTATTAGCTTCTTTGGTCATCTGCAGGTGACAATAGGAGGTGGCTCACACTTGCAGAGCACTGTTTGTCCAGGCCTGTCTTACATGGCCTAAGAACCTAAAAGCTGGTTTAGGACTGAATAAATATAATTTTGTAGAATATTAGAAAGTGTTTTCCCAATAAATATTAACACCAGTACCGATATGTAATTTCTTTGTGTGGGCTATCACTGACATTAATAATGAGACAAAAAGAAGCCAGTATAAGGTTGCACATGCTACAAAAGCTGCTTCTCTCACTATTACTGTAAGGTTCCATCAGCAGATGTCTCTGAAGCAGTTTTGCTCATTTCTTTGTTTCTTAAGCCCCCATTTGATTCATGATTTTGACCTATACCTAGTGAAATATTCCTTATGACAATTACTGTGGCTGTAAATACAGTTCTGAACCAATGCCATCTCCAGGCTTGTTCCTTTATTTCATGCTTTAAATGGGTTTACACCTTATTGGAATACTGGAGTGTCACTATTTCTATTACTAGCTAAATGTGTTTCTGATTCATCTATTGACCTGTATAAACTGTGATAGAAACCTTTCAGTTACAATATAAATTTCTGTCTCTTGTTAGTGTCTCATCTATTAACTTGAATAATTAACAGTGATATCTACCTAACAAAAATTTATTTTGATTTTTTCATGATCTTAGTGCTTCAAAGTTGCTTCTCTTGCCAAATTTTCATTCTACATTCTAACATCCCTTTGAAGACAAATGATGTTATAATGTATGCAGATAGTCACAGTAGAGGGATTGCTGGAACACTGTGACATCAGCAACATACATGTTTCATATTTTGTTTATCAGTCCACACATCCATTATGGTACCCTGTATCCAGCATGTGCTGGGTCAGGACTAGTATGGTACCTCTCCCGTTTTGACAGAGAACCGTACCTGTATGTATGCTATTATTATGATGAGGTCACTGGTCATAAGGGCATTTTAAAGCTATTGCCAGCTTTCCCTCCCTCTATGCTGAAGGCTACAAGTGCAGGAAAGTTAGAAAGCACAAAGTGCTCGCACTTGCAGAGCACTGTTTGTCCAGGCCTGTCTTAGTGTCTTTTAATTAGTTTTTGATAGCCAACATTTTGTGGTGACCTATTGTTCCTTTATACACTCAGTTCTTAGCTATTGGATTTTTTTCTGGGCATCAAAGGCACAAAATATGGCCAATTTTTTTAAAGGATGGGAAAAGGCCATAAGAAGAATAGCTAGAAGAACTACTCATTGGTCATAACAAGTTGACGCTTCACATGGTGGCTGTCGAGTACGGCAAGAGGCATGCCTTACCTTTTATTTGGACTGCATAGGGGAGAGTATTAGAGTGGGGGAAGGCAGCACAAACTCCTTCCTGCAGTGCTTTTTGCTTACTTGAAAACAAATATGGCATGTGGAAATAATGGAAGTGTTCAGGGACAAATGAATATCTTCCAACTAGTACTGATGTTCTATGCTACTGGAAATACCAACAAAAAGTGTCAACTTGTGGCTGAACAGCAGTTGGACTCACTGAAAGAAATATTTAAAAAAATGAATATCCACACTACTTCAAATGAGCACATCTACCAACCTGGTGTGCAAATAAGGGAAACATAATGAAATATTTCACTAAAGTGGTGTACATATTCATGGAACAAGAGTCGATTTGGACTTAAATTTACCAAGGAAAAATGAACAGGAAACTCACTAAATCGTTCCATATCTAGGGATAATACTGTATAATTAATTGCCCAAGGAGACGAAAACGATTACTAAAATGCATCTGCTTAAAAAGGCAGCTAAAACGTATTTTCATAAATAATGTATAATACATTAATAAAGTTTACTTAGAGAACTGAGAGTAGTGGTTAAAAGTGGAAGGGAACAATAAAAACATCCTGTCACATCACGTGGTCACAATGTAATGCTTTTACAAGAAAGTCATGACAAGATCTATAGTTTGTAACAGTCATGTACTGTCATTCTACTGAACTTAAAGCTAAACATCTCACTTATTGTTGTGAGGAGGGTGGGTGGAGAGGGGAGGTGGTGGATAACATGCTGACTCAGTTTTTCACGTGAACTGAGGGGAAGATATGAAGACATGGTTTGGGCATAGTTGCAAGTTTATGGGCCTGGAATCAGTATTCTGAATAGACAAGAGGCAGTGTGAGGGGCATAGCACCATGCCTGTGGTCCAGGACTCACCAGTGCGAGTTCTTAGTGCATGTCATATTGCAGTACAGAACTATGTTTTATAATGTAAGTTACCTGGTACAAATTGTCTGTAAAACAAAGAACATTGTACAGTAGGGATTAAACACATGAGAGAGTACAGGTGTTAAGACAATAACCTCATATTCAAAATGAATGAGTTTTCTCTGTCCAGCAGACCTGATTTAGGTTTTCCATGGTCTCACTAAATCATTTCGTACAAGTCGCATTCCAAAAATAGTGGACAAAAATGTTCAAAACACATCCAACAAATCTCAACAAGTAACAAATCAAATATAATGAACTTGGATTTTTTTTTGATAAACACACAAGCACTGGAACATATACAACACAGAATATAGTTACAGTAAGACACAAAATAGGTGCAAAGATTTTTATGAGAACCAACCCAAAAATTAAAACAACCAAAGATATCATTGAAGCTCTGTTAAAAATAAATTTGTCCTGTGTCTACATATTATTAGCACTCCCACTTGGAGGACCGAATTTTTTTTTCTAATATATTTAGAAGTCTCTCACAAATGTCCTAAATGCTTTGAATGTTCAGCATCTTCCTGTGTTTTTGATGTGGCATCTTTGATACTGGTTTTGTTGGTGAATTAGCCTTCTGGTCATTGGATAAAATATGTTCCAGTACATATTCATTCACTTTGTACTTGTTTCACACAAAATGGTTTCACACATCAATATGTTTATGTCTTTGGTGAAAGTCTTAGTTTTTATTTCACTGTACTTAAATTGTAAATACAGCCATGTCCTTGTGCAAACTCTAAACTCAAACAGTTTATCTCACAATTTGGTTGAGTATAATGTATTTGACATCATTCATAGAGAGCATCACTGCTTTTTGTTTTGTCGAACCCTGGGTCACTAACATACCAGTTGTGTATTTCCTAGTTTCCACATCACAAACGTTAGTGCACTAATAGCGTAGAAAAACGCAAGGGGGCAACACCAGAAAGTACTTACAAAGTCGCAGATAAACAAAATAAAAGAGTTAGATCTCTTTGGACAAGTCTGTCAATGTAATAAAACAAAGGACACGAGCAGCTGCTCGAGCATCATCAGCTAAAAGTTCCTGTAAGGTAGACGGCAGACACAGGACAACATGAGAGTGAATAAAATGGGGACAGGACAATAAAACATGGTGCACCGTCAATGGATGTCTACAGGTGCAATGCGGGGTGGGGTCACAAGACAACAGGTAGCGGTGGCTAAATCAGCAATGCCCAAACCGCAACCTGGCCAAAATGACCTCCTCTCGCCAGGAAGGGCGTGAGGAGGACGTCCAAGACGTCGGAATCAGTTTGATGGCCCTAAGCTTAATTTCATGGAGAGAGGACCAAGCCTCATGCCACAACGATGAAAGTGCCGACAAAGAACCCCACTAACATCAGTTGATGGGACACAAAAGGAAGCCTTCCGAGGCAGGAGGACAGCAGCCTTGGCCGCAGCATCAGCAGCTTTGTTCCCAGGCACACCAACGTGGCCAGGAATCCACAAAAAAAGGACACAAGCGCCAGTATCAGCTAGCGACTGAAGGGACCGTTGAATTCATTGCACGAGAGGGTGGTCCAAATATGGGTCACAGAGACTATGAATGGCGCTCAAAGAATCAGAGCAGATGCCATAGGGAGAATGATGATGGCAGCAGATATACTGAAAAACCTGATAGAGAGCAAAAAGCTCAGCTGTAAAGCTTGAACACTGGTCAAGGAGCAGGTATTGAAAGGTATCATCCTCAATGACAAAGGCACATCCGACACCAGCAGTAGTCTTGGAGCCATCTGTGTAAATAAAGACGTTATTAGTGAGCCTCAAACGAAGTTCGACAAACCTCGAGCGGTATATCGAATTCGCGGTCCTCTCCTTTGGGATTGAGCTGAGTTCAAGGTGAATGCGAACATGAGCCTGGAGCCAAGGTGGCGTCGGGCTCTCACCCACTCGAAAAGTCGTAGGGAGGGTAAAATCAAGTTGCTGAAGCAGGCGACGAAAGCAAACTCCAGGAGGTAACAGGGCAGATACATACAGCCCATATTGGCGGTCGAGAGAGTCGTCAAAGAAGAAGAAATATGACGGGTGGTCGGGCATTGACATCAGTCGGCAGACATACCGACAAAGCAACATATTGCGCCAGTAGTTTAGCGGTAATGCGGCAGCTTCGGCATACAGACTCTCAACAGGGCTGGTGTAGAATGCTCCAGTCGCCAGACGTAACCCCCGATGGTGGACAGAGTTTAGACGGTGTAAGATGGATGACCAGGCAGAAAAGTAGACAAAGCTCCCATAATCCAGCTTTGATCGGACAATGGACTGATGTAAGTGAAGCAGGAGCATTCGATCTGTTTCCCTTGACGTACTGCTGAGAACATGGAGGACATTTAGGGAATGGCTACAACGAGGAGCCAGGTAAGACACTTGTGGAGACCAGCAAAGTTTCCTGTCAAATTTAAGACCTAAAAATGGGAGAGCAATGGGTCCAAGATGTAAGGATGGTGGAAGAAACTGTTTGTAACGCCAGAAGTTCATACAGACCCTTTTCTCAGCAGAAGAAACGGAAACCATTAGTGACACTCCAGGAATATAGATGGTCTAGACAACGCTGAAGACAGCGCTCCAGGAGACATGTTCTCTGAGCGCTGCAGTAGATCGTAAAGTCATCCACAATAAGGGAGCCTGAAACGTCAGCTGGGAGGTAATCCATTAGTGGATTGAAGGGCCATGCTCAAAACGGAGCCCTGGAGCACCCCATTCTCCTGGCAAAAGGCATCTGACAAAACAGAACCCACACGTTCCCTGAACATTCAATCCATTAAAAATGCATTAATAAAAAGAGGGAGGTGATCGCGAAGGCCCGAAGTGTGCATGGTGCGGAGAATGCCCGCCCTCCAACAGGTGTCATAAGCCTTCTCCAAATCAAAGAACACAGCCACCGTCTGGCGCTTACGCAAAAAGTTATTCGTAATGAAGGTCGACAAGGTAACTAGGTGGTCAAAAGCAGAGTGGCGCCTACGAAACCCTCATTGGACATTGGTAAGGAGGCGTCGAGATTCAAGGAGCGAAACCAATCAAGAATTTACCATATGCTCCATCACCTTGCAGACGCAGTTGATAAGGGAGATGGGGTGATAACTGGAAGGAAGGTGTTTGTCCTTTCCTGGTTTGGGTATGGGAACAACAATTGCTTCACGCCAGTGTGTGGGAACATGACCCTCAGTCCAGATGCGATTATAGGTGCAAAGAAGAAAGCCTTTACCTGCAGGAGAAAGGTTCTGCAGCATCTGAATATGGATACCATCAGGCCCCGGAGCAGAGGATCGGGACCGGGCGAGTGCCCGAGTTACCGCACGGTGAAGGTGGCATTGTAACTTTCATGATTCAAAGACTGGAAAGAAGATGGCTGTGCCTCCTCTGCTTGTGTTTGGGGGAGGAAGCCAGGGTGGTAATGGGCAGAGCTCGAAACCTCCGCAAAAAGTAGCCAAAGGCATTTGAGACATCCTCAGGATCCACAGGGACTTCATTCACTACAGTCAGGCCAGAAATCGGGGAGTGGACCTTGGTGCCAGATAGCCAGCGCAGGCCATCCCAGACAACCGAAGGAGGAGTAAAACTGTTGAATGAGCTGATGAAAGCCACCCAGCAAGCCTTTTTGCTTTCTTTGATAACACGACAACATTGTGCACGGAGTTGTTTGTAACTGATACAGGTATGCGACCTGACTATCGCAGCTGGAGAAGCTTTGATCATGGAAGGTCACCAGGGAGGTGAAAACCCCCAGTCGGCTTTGGAAATGTTCGAGCTAGTGGAACATGGACAAGAGGTGTGATGCAGGAGATGGATTACGCAGGGGAAGTAGTCGCTCAAGTACGTGTCAGACAGTGCAGTCAGACAGTGTAGAGTGGCGTTGGAAGGTGCGTAAAGCATGTCGCCAAGCACAAAGAGCATCACTGCATGCTGTAGTCCACCAGGGGACTGGGACTCAACGTGGAGAAGAGGAAGTACGAGTAATGGAATATTCAGCAGTAGTGAGAATAACGTCCGTGAGGTATGCAACCTGACTATCGCAGCTGGAGAAGCTTTGATCATGGAAGGGCGCCAGGGAGGTGAAAACCCCCAGTCGGCTTTGGAGATGTTCCAGCTAGTGGAACATGGAGAAGAGTTGTGATGCAGGAGATGGATTACGCAGGGGAAGTAGTCGCTCGAGTACGTGTCAGACAGTGCATACCACTCGAATTGACATGCAAGTTGGATAATGGATATGGAGAGGTCCAAGTGGGAATAGGTATGCATTGCATCCGAAAGGAAGGTAGGTGCACCAGTATTTAAGCAGACTAGATTGAGGTGGTTGAAAAGGTCTGCCAAGAGGGAGCCTCTCGGGCAGGATGCTGGAGAGCCCCAAAGGGTATGGTGGGCATTAAAGTCTCCAATCAACAAAAATGGTGTAGGAAGCTGAGCAATCAGTTGTATCATGTCTGCCCTAGTAAAGGCAGATGATGATGGAGTGTAAACAGTACAAATGGAAGTTGTGAAAGTGGGGAGAGTAATTCGGACGGTAACTGCCTGCAGATCTGTGTGCAATGTGATTGGATCGTAGTAGACATAATCTCGAACCAGCAACATGACCCCTCCATGAGCCAGAATACCTGCCACAGGGGGGGTACGTCAAAACGCACAGAGGTATACTGTGCCAGGCCAATACAATCGCATGGGCGTAACTTCATTTCTTGGAGACCTACGACAAGCGGGCAGTGCATTCGAAGGAGCAATTTTAGTTCCTCTCAGTTGGACTGAATGCCACGAATATTCTATTGAAGAACTGCCATTATGAAAACGAAAAGGAAAAGAAGAAACAAGAAAGAGTCTCCTCAAGGTGTGGTGTTTGGGTCTCCACCCATACAGGAAATGTGTGTAAGAGAGTGGCTCGAAGTAATTTTTGGTCCTACAGCAAGGTACCGTTGCGCAGCCGAGTACAAGATTTCACTGGTCCTGCAACCGCATCTACTCCCTTCTGAATGACAAAAGGGTTGACTGTTGAGAAATCGTGACCGTCAGATCTTGTGACAACAAGAAACTTTGGTGCTGGTGGTAGAATTTTCGGAACAGGAGTTTCATCTAGCTTTCTTTTTAGGGCAGAAGACAGGGAAGAAGAAGAAGATAAATCCATTGCAGATGAATCACTCATGACTGCCAGCGCCTCCGATAGCACGCTCCTTCCTTGTGGGAGCCCTCTCAGAGGCCACTCCTGCCTTAGGTGATTGTCCACACCTCAGGTCACACCTCCTGAGAAACAGACGGAGGGACCAATCGGCAAGTTCGGAAGGTAACAGCTCAGGCAATCTCCCCTCCCTGGGCCTGGCCTTTACCAGGGGGTACGTGCGTGCCTTACTTGTCTACCCAGGGCGGGGAATTACGCGTTACCCCGTCACCGGCTACTCGTGTGAACGCATGGGTTGGCCTTCAGACACGCACAGGGAGGAAAGAAGAGATGAAAGAGAGAGAGGGAGAGAGTGATAGAAGAAAGGATCTCAAACGTCAAAGCGGAGAGTAAGACATGGAAAAGAAGACAAGGAGAATAGGGCAAGGAGAATGAGGCAGAGATAGAAGTAAGGGCATGATAGCAAGGAGAAGAGTGAACATAGGGAAAGACCAATAGAGGAAGAAAGTGTGAGGATAGAGAAAAACAAACGAAACCGGATCCTGGAGTTTTCAAATGTCCGTCTCCGGACGAAGGCTCGAAACATTACTCCTAAGAAGAGGGAGTGCGAAGGGTGGTAAGGCAGGGGAAGGGGGGAAGGATTGGGGATAAGGAGGGATGGGGGAGTGGGGTAGGGCAGCCCAGAAAGCAAGGAGAACTGCATTAGCTCGGGGCCCCGTGGTCGCCACGCACGTATCCACAAAAGCGTGGTGGAGCCCCTGGGGTGAGCCTGAAGGTGAATTCTCCTGTTTTGAAGGAAAAGAAACATATTTTACGGTTCTTTTCACAGCTTCCCATTGAATCTTTGTTATTTTCTCAAGTTTATGACTGTAATTGTTGACTGTGAAAGCAATGTCAGGCTATGTTCTTATTGAAAATTGCATCAGAATACCTACAACTTGCCTGTATGGCAGACTGAACTTGTTCTTTTGTGTGCCAGCACACACCTGATGATAATTGCTGGGCTAACAATCTCGACCCTGAAGTTTAATAGTGTCCATAGATTCTTCTTGATGCAAAAATAAGTATAATCATCCGCTAACCATTCTGCCCTCAGGCCCAAATAGGTACCCAGTTTTCTAGACATGTCAAATTATCATCATGGTTCTATTAGCAAAATGTCAGTAGTAAAAGCCTCCTTAGCAGCTGTCAGACTGTAATCCATATTGGCCCTTGGCATTAACTGTTTGTGTCCTAGTTGCTGAATAATATGAATCTGCAAATGTTGAATGGTGCCCAAACTTTTATAAAACTCCAGAACTTTCACTCTGCAGTGGAGTGTCCACTGCTATGAAACTTCCTGGCAGATTAAAACTGTGTACCGGACCGAGATTCGAAACCTTGCTTTTTGTAGTAAAGTGCTCTACTGACTGAGCTACCCAAGCACGACTCATGACCTGTGCCCTCAGCTTCAATTCTGCCAGTACATTGTCTCCTACCTTCCAAACTTCACAGAAGCTTTCCTGCAAACCTTGCAAGCAGAAGTAGCACTCATGATAGAGCACTTGCTCCTGAAAGACCAGGTCCCAAATTTGAGTCTCAGTCCTTCACACAGTTTTAATGTGCCAGGATTGCATAAAAATGTTGTGAAATGTTATTTCCAGCGACTGGTAGCTTGTTTCAAGCCAAAGAAGTTTCAGTTCGATCAACATGCATATTTAGTTCCATCTTCAAAAATTTGTGGTTGACTTGAATAAATTTTTCAGCTAAATTTCTGTATTGAAAAGCAGTTTGGACATCATATTGCTCAAGACAGATATTTTTGGAGGCTGAAATTTATAGTACTAGCAGAATTTATTGAAATCTAGTCACTGGATTGTAAGTTTCATAATAATCTATATCTGCAACTTATTAGAAGCTTCTAGCCACAAGTCTTGTGTTGAAATTTGGATAACATTATAACTACTATAATACTTTATTTGGTACAATCCATGGTTATGTATGACCTGTTGAAGTGCAGGAGTATTATGGCATACTCACCTGTGCTACATATACTTTGGACCATGGTAATCTAAGAACACTATGTTATTTAAAATACATGTAAAGACAGTGAGGAGAGTACTGTCAGTGCGGAGAGTCTGCCAGAAGAGCAAACACACCACAGTACCCATGCAGGATCCGTTATATCGTACGATACCTAAGGAGTTGAGACAGCTAGTTGCGACAGACTTGATAGGACTTATATCCTTTATTGAGGTGTTGTGCGCAGTGTGTGAGGCTTACAAATGCTCAAAATGGCAGGAATTAGGATTCCATCTGGAAAATATGTATGGAAAATAAATGGTAAGAAAACTGGAATTGGAGTCTATGGCAGGTAAGGAAACAAATTTACGGTGTGTTTCATTGTCTTAGTATTGGTCTGCACTTTTGCAGCAGGAAACGTCAAGCTCAAACTATGCTACAGATGAATCTGTTACTTATATTGCATTCACAGACTCGTAACCATATTGCCACCTATGTACCTAACCTAGACATTCGGGTACGCTACGATCAGTCTGTCACCTAAGCCAATATTCCGCGGGGAGGGGACGAGACACAGTATCAACCCTATCCATATTTTAGAGATTAAAAGAAAGGCAGAGACAGTATTTGTAGATCCCAGTAGTTAACTGTTCATCTCCTTGCTTGTGGCTTATTTCATTGATGATAATTTTCTGTGTTGTATGTTTTTTTTCTTTCCCAGTTATGAACTATATGATGAAAAGCCTATAGGCAGTCATGAGGTCCAATTAGGTTGATTGTAGTTTACGATTAAATGTATTTTCTTAAGTAAGCAATTTTACAAAGTTGTTATGTTTACATTAATCTATCATAATTAATATCTGTATAGAGTTGTATGTAAAACTCTTGACATTTCAAAAGGCAGGACATGTTTCTTAATAGGGTGTGTGACCACCATGTTTGGCAATGCATGCTCTGCAATGCGCTCCCAGGCTGGCCCCAAGTTTGGTAAGGAGGTCTTGTGGTGTGGCATTATATTCCTCCACCAGCACAGTTGACAAATGCAGGGTGGTCATTGGTGCATGTGGATGTGCTGTCATAAATCTCTCCCATGTATGCTAGATGGGAATTAACCCTCACAATACTGAGGGTGTGGGGGTTCTTTATGCCAATGTTCTGAAAATATTTAAACTTGCCCAAAACTCAACAGCAGATGTCACTTTCTCATTGAATATTGTATTCAATATCTCTGTGATCAGGGCTTTACTTACACATCAATACCTTTAAAAAGTATGTAAAGATTGAAAATCAATAGCAATAAACTGAATCTGAATTTTTAATTACTTTTGGTTGTTTGTTATGAAGTCAGTGGAACACATTACTAAAAATACGTTGATATTACTAAGAGTGTCCTAGAAGATATTTTCATGTTCTGGACCCTATTTACACATCAAGGTGTCTTTAAAAAGTATGTTGTTAATAGAATTCAAGAATACTCAATGAATTTTTATAGTTATGGAAAATGCCTTGGCATTGCTAGGGTTAGGGCACAGTAATGAGAAGGCCAGCCATTTGACAAATACCTTCTCATTCCAAGAGCTCCAGTACCTGTACTGGCCAACAAGGTTCCACATTGTCATCCATAAAAATGAAGTCCGGGGCAAATGCAGTCCTGAAAAGAGGAAGTAGAATGTCACAGTGGAGTTGACTGGTGAGTGTATTGTGTTCAAAGACTTGGAGTCCGTCCATCCATGCAACAGTAGTTCTCCCCACACCATAACACCAAAATAACCATGTTTGACAATGTTCCAGTGTGCACAGGGTGCATTTCATGCAGCCTCATAGGGCAAAAGGTGGGAACATGTAATGCACCAAAGAACTTTGTTGAACATGAACATTTTGATGGGACAGGTGTTAAGGTTTGGGGGGGGGGGGGGGGGCATGATGCATTAGCTTACTTCCTCCCAATCTGAACCAGTACATTCACCAGTCAACAGCATTGTGACACTACTCCTTCCTGACATTTGTCTTTACAGGAGTGCATTTGGCTCTGATACATTGGTGTCCAAAATTATAGCAACAAACGGAAGTTTAGCAAGATTACATTTATTTTGCCACAGAACAGTATAAACAGGAGATAGTAAAGTAGAAACAGTTTAAAGAATATAGAATATAAACATTTACAACATGCATAATGGTTGACAAAAATGTTCTTTGTGTGTGTGTGTTTTTTTTTTCCAAATTAACAGATTAGCATACACATTCCGACAACTGGTTTAAGTGCTCAGTAGGGGATGTGACCACCTCTGGCAGCCATACAGGTCTGAAAACAGTGCTCAGAAGTGGATGTGACCACCGCTGGCAACCACACAGGTCTGACAATGATGGAGCATGCTGTGAATGATGTCATCAATCTCATGTTGAAGCAATAATGCCCATTCTTCCTGCAGAGGCACTCGCAAGTGTTAGAGAGTGGTTGGTGGATGCTAACATGATGAAAAGCCACCTCCTGAGAGCATCCCAGACATGCATTATGGGATCAAATTGGGAGAGTGAGCAGGCCACATGTCGGGTGCAAAATCTTTCATTTCCAAGAAAACGTCAACCACCCGTGCTCTATTAGGTTGAGTATAATCATCCACCAGTATGAAGTCTGAGCCTACAGCACTTCACAACAACTGTACATGAGGTCCCAAGATGCCTTCATGAAACATGACAGCATTTAAACTTTGTCGATTCACCCGTACAATTTCATTAAGAGTTGTCAACATAATCCCTGCCCACACCATTTGTGATCGTCCTCAATATCAGTCTCTTTCCACAATGTTTTGGTCCTTAAATTGTGTTCCTTGTTCCCTCCAGATGGGGCTCCATTGAGAATCACTCTCCAGACCAAATTTGGACAAAGTAAGAGCATATGGACTATCAGACCAATTGTGTGATTGGATTGAAGAGTTCCTAGATAACAGAACGCAGCATGTCATTCTCAATGGAGAGAAGTCTTCTGAAGTAAGAATGATTTCAGGTGTGCCACAGGGGAGTGTCGTAGGACTGTTGCTATTCACAATATACATAAATGACCTTGTGGATGACATCGGAAGTTCACTGAGGCTTTTTGCGGATGATGCTGTGGTAAATCGAGAGCTTGTAACAATGGAAAATTGTACTGAAATGCAGGAGGAATTGACACATGGTGCAGGGAATGGCAATTGAATCTCAATGTAGACAAGTGTAATGTGCTGCGAATACGTAGAAAGAAAGATCCTTTATCATTTAGCTACAATATAGCAGGTCAGCAACTGGAAGCAGTTAATTCCATAAATTATCTGGGAGTACACATTAGGAGTGATTTAAAATGGAATGACCATATAAAATTAATCGTTAGTAAAGGAGATGCCAGAATGAGATTCATTGGAAGAATCCTAATGAAATTCAATCCGAAGGAAAAGGAAGTAGGTTACATTACGCTTGTTCACCCACTGCTTGAGTATTGCTCAGCAGTGTGGGATCCATACCAGATAGCATTGATAGAAGAGATAGAGGAGATCCAACGGAGAGCAGCGCGTTTCGTTACAGGATCATTTAGTAATCACGAAAGCGTTACGGAGATGATAGATCAACTCCAACGAAAGACTCTGCAGGAGAGAGGCTCAGTAGCTCGGTACGGGCTTTTGTTGAAGTTTCGAGAACATACCTTCACCGAGGAGTCAAGCAGTATATTGCTCCCTCCTACGTATATCTCGTGAAGAGACCATGAGGATAAAATCAGAGAGATTAGAGCCCACACAGAGCCATACCGACAATCCTTTGCCCGAACAATACGAGACTGGAATAGAAGGGAGAACCGATAAAAGTACTCAAGGTGCCCTCCGCCACACCCCGTCAGGAGGCTGCGGAGTATGGATGTAGATGTAGATCTGTGAAAACAACATTGGCCTACTGTTTGACTGTCCTGGTGGCATGTTGATGACTCCACTCTAGATGTTCCCTTCTGTGAAGATGTGTCAGAGGTACACATACAGCAGATCTCTGACAAAGGCCACACTGCTGAAGCGTTCTGCGCACTGTTTGTCTCGATAAAACGTCCAGTGGATGCTGCTAGGTCCGGTGCCATTTTCCATGCAGTACTAAGGCGGTACTGTTGTGCCCTGGGTGCCAAATAATAATCGTCTCTTTCTGATGTCACATGCAGTTGAACCTGCACTAGTCTCTGGAATGCAGTTTCAGTGTCTATAACCAGTTGCCACATCAAGAAGCAACAGAACGATTCCTATTAAGCCAACAGGTCACATCAATTTGCAACTGTTCTGTTTCCATTCTTCCTATGGCCCTCCCCTGCAGAGTATCTGAAGGCATCTTCTCTGTGCCATACTGCACTGTCTGTGACTGTGTACACAGCAACTGTGGGTGTGTGACTACCCAGCAAACACTAGCCCATTTGACAGCTGCCATGGCGTCGTCATTGGCGTGGTTGTCTACTGACTGGAATGCCATCTTCTCTACAGAACATGATCAAACAGACATCTGCTGACAGTTTGCGTGATGGTATCTTGAATTAGACACAGGGTGGGGAAATAGAGGTTTGTTGCTTTAATTTTGGACACCAGTGTATTTGGCAGATGGCCTAGCCTGCCCATTCCCTCAACTTAAATTGCATCGAACATACATTGGATGTGGTGGGTGGATGTATTACAGCACACCCCCATGTACCAATGACCATCCAGCTGTTGTCAACTGCACTGGTAGAAGAATGGAATGCCCTACTATAAGAGAACTTGTGACCAATCTTTGACCAACATGGGAGCACATTGCAGAGCATGCTCTGCCATCTGTAGTGATCATACACACTGTTAAGAACCATGTCCTGCTCTTTGCAATGTCCAGGGGACCACCACAAATCACAGTGACATTAGTGTAATTATTATCCTTGAATTAGAGCATAATTTCTGTTCATTACCTGTAATAGTTTACTGTGCATATCAGTGTCATATAAGCAAACACCATCTGATACAGGCCATGAAGGGGCAATGGTGCTGACCAGCTGCTTTGTCATCCTCAGCCTATAGGCGTCAATGGATGGGGATGTAGAGAGAGATATATGGAGGTGCATTTGGTCAGTACCCTACTCTCCCAGTCGTCGTCAGTTATCATTACTGGTGTTGTTACTTCTCAATTAAGTAGCTCCTCAAATTGGCCTCACAAGAGCTGAATGCAGCCCGCTTGCCAACAGCATTCAGCAGGCCTGGAAGATGAGCCACCCAAGTGCTAGCCAAGCCTGACAGTGCTTATCTTCTGTGATGTGACAGGAACCAGTCTTACCACTGCAGCAGAGCTGTTGACACTGGTCTTCATATGCTTGAAGTATATTCAAATATAAACCTAATAACGCTATTAAATCCTAACGAACCATTAGTGACACCTTATGACTATTGCTGAAAGTATGTTAGGTTTCATTATAGAACAAGTTTATGAAAGATGCACATATACACTAGAAAAACCCAACTAATGTTATTATTGGTGTTGAGTACTGAATACGCTCTGTGTATTCCCATTGTAAAATGATATGTGAATTCAGGTAAATGTATGTGAGGAACTTGGCAGCCACTTCCATTAACTCACCAACTGAAAGCAATACAGCACTTGAATTGGCAGGCTGGCTGGTGTGGCCGAGCGGTTCTGGGCACTTCAGTCTGTAACCGCTACTGTCGCAGGTTCAAATCCTGCCTCGGGCATGGAAGTGTGTGATGTCCTTAGGTTAGTTAGATTTAAGACGTTCTAAGTTCTAGGGGACTGATGACCTCAGATGTTAAGTCCCATAGTGCTCAGACCATTTGAACCATTTTTTGAGTTGGCGGCTGTGACTGAACAAACATCTTCCATAGAGTGTGTACAAGTATTTACATACATAAGGTTTATGTAGACTTGAAAAACTGGTAATATATTAACACTTTTGTAGAAATGAGGAATCATTTATCCACATTGGTACAGTCAGCCAGCTTTTTAATGAAGAGTAACTTCACCATATTTAGTATATCTTTCATTTGGTGCTGCTTTTCTGTGTTGATGGTTTCAATGCATTGAAGAATATTAATTATTGCAAAAACTTGGACAAAATTGATACCAAATTACCGATCTTGGTAACAAATTAAATATTTCATAAAATTTGTCTGACTGCATATGTAAAACACACAAGTGGTACCAGAACAAATGCTCTAAATACACATTTGCATGTACAGTACCTGAAGTATATTACACTGTTCCTTTTGAGATGTTTAATTGAACAGTAGATGATACTGTGGCTCCAACTGCCATTAGTAGTTGACACTTTTGTTCACTCAGTCAGGGGCTTAATGCAAAGAGAGTAAATCAAAAGTTATGTTGTACTGCTGTGGGAGATAATATCTAAGAACCTCAAGACCTGAGTTTTCTGCCAACCATGTTTGGAGCAAATCATGACACCAAGTTTATGTGAGAGAGTATTATAGTATTTATTTTACAATTAGAGCTACATAATGAGGGCAAATTGTGTCTCCATAATGAAATTGTAGGAGCAAGAGGGGAGTGGTAAGGTGCTAAGCCACTTTACAAACACACCTTAAAAACAAAATTGTTGCTAGTCTCTTCAAAAATTTACACACCTTAACACAGATCATCAGTTCAGAAAACTTTAAACAAGCTCTGATAACTGGCATTAGAGAACATTACTAACATTACAACTCTGATTACTGGTAGTAAAATAATATTAACAATAAACAATAGGTACAAAGAAAGTATGACGTTTCTCCTTAAAACAAATACTTACAGCTCATAATTTCACAAATGGCTGACTTGAGAAATCAGTCACGACAATGAGCTGAACAACAGTTACAATCATTGCTTATACATTCACAACCAAGGGATAAACAACAGTACTTAACATGTGGGTCAGGGGTGGGGGTGGGGGTGGGGTACAAGGGGTAAGGGTAAGGGATAAGGGAGTGTTTATGTGCCACAATATTGGTATCAGTTTTAAAAATGGTAGGTACTTCAGTGCACTTGCTGGCCTCTCTCTTTACAATAGTCCACAACTTGCCCCTTCTGGTTTGAATAACTTGCGGTACATGTAACATAAACCTGTTAGCACCATGTATAGACAAGAAGTCACAGTGCTTAATTAAGATATGTAATAATGGCAGCAAACATACATAACCCGGTGTGCATGCGCACACAAAATCTGCAATGAAAAACAATGACAAGTATTAAAATTATCACTTGGCATTACAAGCCACTGACCCATTTAATTTTAATATTTTAGTTTAGCCATCTGTGAATTCAGCAATAGATGATTGCTCCCTCTCAAACTGACTTAACAAACCAACAATCTGAATTACTTCCAGACACTTTGAGGAAAAAGTAAGTATTTGAACAATGCAAACAAGAGCATTTGACTTCATGAAACAATTCTGGATCAGCAGCAGCGCAAACAGTTTAAGCCAGTTACTCATGTTTCCACACACACTCAGTAAGTCAAAAGCTAATTCACAAACACCACCTCAGTTTAAAAGAAACAACAGGGTCAGCTCACTTCATCATACTAAAATTATAAACAATTCAGTGATCATACTCCCCACTTAATTTTTAAGTAATGATTGAGTAAACGAATCTCCATTTAACGCATAAAATATCTAAAGTACAGTAGAATAACAACAACAGCTTGTTATAGTTCTTTAAATATGAACACCATGCTAAATTACAGCCAACTGAAGCTAAGATTTCTTAATGGGCAAAAGAAACTTTAACAGCAAAATGTGGCCAAATTAGTGATATCAAATGACTTACACCAACCAGCTGTTCAACACATATACCCTTGGTAGTGCAGTCACATCACAGAATAATGTATAATAGTGTAACTGTACTCACACTTCCTCTATAACTGGGGTGTGGGACACACTAATGCTTTAAACAGCAACTCAGACATCAAACCAACTAAACTGACAAACAGTCACCACTGTTTGTGAACACCAGTGCAAATTGGCCCCTCAGATTCGAATACACAGCTCTCATTTGACTTTTACTCTGTCACAAAGACAGCTCCGCACAGTCACGGCAGGCAACGTGTTCTCACTGCACCAACCGCTCACAATACCAGCAGCCGCGTGACCCGCCATCTCTTTGAGTATCCTTGTACTATTGTGGAACCAAACTTTAAGGACTCAAGAGTAACCAACATGCTACACACATTTACATTTTACATAGCCGTCCACTCAAAAACCCTCACACCAGTGTCTCTGACTGGAGGACTAAGTAATAAGTGACCATTGACAACAAGAGAGGCACTACTCTGTCCATCAAGCCAGCACACATGGCTCACATAAATTGATACCAGTTTTATCTCACAACATAGACATATTGCAGTATATGGTTTTGTTTTTGTCTTATTGTACGGCATTAAAAGTGGAATTATAAGCGACTACATGATAAGCCCAACCAACGAAAGGAAAGACAGCTAAAGGCAGATACTTGTAGAAAGGTCCATAAAATACGCCATAAAGAAATGGAGGTGATAAACTGAAGATTAAATTTCCTTCGCCATATTGCTGCGACAGATGAAAAGTAAAATGGGGTCGACAGCCCACATGTCATTCACCAAAACAGCTGGTAACTCAGACAGCAAACATAAATTGGAACGTAAGTGATTAATAAAAGGGCATTCTGTCAGGAAATGGCAAACCGTCAAAGGTTGAGGGCAATGAGCACAAAGTGGTGGAGGAGCACCACTTAACAATGGTGATGGCTAAAAACACAATGCCCAATACGCAACCTAGCTAAAATGATCTCACAGCAAGATGGCCAAGATGAGGTCCAGTGATGAGTCCAATGTGCCATTACCTGCTGACAGACAGCAACACAGATATCATTCAAGGGAATGGAAGAGCTAGGGGGCCGAGGCACAAGGACTGCAGCATTGGCAACAGCATCAGCAGCCTTGTCTCCCATCGGATCAACATGACCAGCGACCCACATAAACATCAAAGTGGCTCCATCAACAGCGAGAAAGTGATAGCTTTCCTGGGACCTTTGCACTAAAGGATGCATAATGTACCGCACACAGAGGCTCTGAATGGCACAGAGAGAGGCGGGATGTGTACTGCATGGCCCTACACAGGGTGAAGAGCTCTGGTGTAAATACCGAACAGTGTTCTGGAAGCTGATACTGAAAAACATCAGTGTCAGTGACAAAGGCACACTCAACATGGTGGTCAGTCTGAGAGCCATCAGCGTACAGAAAGGTACTATTGCCAAGTTCCATGGGAATGTCGTGAAGCTTACAGCGATAGAGTGAAGCTGGAGTATTGTCCTCCTGAAACGAATGAAGGCCAAGGTGAACACAAGACACTGCACAAAGCCAGCGTGGTAGGGGTTTCACACCCATCAGGAAAGTGGCAGGTAGCATGAAGTTAAGCTGCTGGAGCAAGTGCCAAAAGTGAACTCCAGGAAGTAACAGAGAGGAGGGATGCGCCTCATACTGAGGATCAAAGGAGACATTGGAGAAGGAGGCATAGGATGGGTGGCTTGGCATGACAGACAAATGACTTGCCTATCTGCTGAGGAGGAGGTCACAGTGGTTTGACAGTGATATTTTGGCAGCTTCTGCATACAGACTCTCGACCAAGCTAGTGTAAAAGTTGCCAGTGGCCAAACGGATGCCAAGATGGTGGACTGTACTGAAACAGTGTAAGATGGGCAGATGTGCAGATGAATAAACGTAAACCCCATAGTCTAGTTTTGAATGGACAAAGAACCGGTACAAATGGAGGAGGGTGGTCTGATACGTTCCCCAGAAAGTACAGCTGAGAACACACAGGACATAATGAGTGACCTCATACAGCAGGCAGGCACATAAGACATGTGGGAGGACCAAGAAAGTTTCCTATGGATCATGAGCTGCAGAAATTTCGTAGTTTCAATGAGTGGAAGAGCAACAGGCCCAAGATGTAAAGGCAGTGGAAGAAATCAATTGAGCTACCAGAAATTTATACAAACGGTTTTGTTGGCAGACAAGTGAAAACCACTCTCAATGCACCATGTGTAAAGATGATTGAGACATCGCTGAAGGTGCTGCTCAAGAAGGCAAGCCTGTGAAGAACTGCAATAGGTGGCAAAATCGTCAACTGAAAGGGGTCTGGAGATGCTTGGCAGGAGACAAGCCATAATAGGGTTAATGGTGATAGCAAAAAGGATGAAGCTCAGCACAGGATCCTGAGGCACACCGTTTTCCTGGATGAAGGTGTCTGACATGGCAGAACCCACAAGTACCATGAAAACATGGGCTTTTAAAAATTCCCGAAGGAAACGGGGCGTGTGGCCACAGAAGCTCTGCATGTGGAGAATACGGAGGATACCAGTCCTCCAGCAGGAGTCATAGGCTTTCTCCAAATCAGAAAAGGCAGCCACTGTCTGGTGAGGGTGGGGGAAATGACGAGATAGTCAACTGCAGAACAGCATACTCAAAATCCACTCTGCGCAGTGGTCAGAAAATTTTGAGACTCGAGCCACCATACCAGCCAGGCACAAACCATATGTTCCATCACATTGCAAACACAGCTGGTAAGAGAAATGGGGCTACAACTAGAAGAAAGGTGATTGTCTTTGTTGGGCTTATGTATGGGTATGACAGTGGCTTTATCCCAGTGTCTGGGAAACGTGACCTCTGCCCAGATGTGATTGTATGTGTGAAGGAGGAAGTGCTTGCCCATAAGAGAAAAGTTCTGCAACATCTGAATGTGAATGTCACCCAGCTCTGGGATAGAGGATCGGGATGAAATGAGAGCAAGATATAGCTCCAGCACAGTAAAGGTGGCACTGTAGCTCTCACCATTCTGAGAAGAGACTGGTATTCCCCAAGCCTTCTCCACTCATTTCCGATGGAGGAAGGCAGGGTATTAGTGCGAGGAGGTTGAAATCTCCACAAATTATTGGCCTCAGGTGTTTGAGATAGCAATAGGGTACACAATGACATTGGCTGCTACTGTCATGCTGGAAATCAGGAAATGGACCTTGGTCCCAGAAAGCTGTTGGAGGTTGTTCCACATGATGAAAGAGGGAGTGGAACTGTTGAAGGAACTAGTTAATGAAATCCAGCTAGCTTTTTTGTTAACCCAAAGAATGCAATGACACTGTGCATGAAACTGTTTGTATTGAATGGAGTTTGCCATCATAGGATGATAGTTAAAAACATGGAGAGCATGTCTCCATGTGCGAATAGCATTCTGGCACACCCCAGTCCACCAAGGGATCTGGACATGGTGCAATAAAGAGGAAGTGCAAGGACTGGTACGTTCTGTGGTGGTAAGGATAACATTTGTAAGATATTCTACTTGGTCATCACTATTGGGGAAATGCACTTCATTTAAGGTCGCTAGGGAGGAGTAAAACTTCCAGTTGGCCTTAGAAAGCTGCCATTTTGGTGTGCACATAGGTACATAGGTGGGATAGAAATCAGCACACCGACAGCACACAGGAAATGGTTGCTCAAGTACATGTCAGAAAGAATGGACCATTTGAGATGACCGGAAGCTGCACAGTGGAGAATGAGAGGTCCAAATGGGAATAGGTGTGTGTGGTGTCTGAAAGGAACATGCATGCTCCTATGTTAAGGCAGATGAGGTGAAGTTGACTGATAAGGTCAGCCATCAGGCCACCTGGGAATACTCCAAAGGAGATGGTGCACATTAAAGCCAATGAGCAGCAGAAATGGGTGAGGGAGTTGCCCAGTAAGCTGGAGGAAGTCTGCCTTGATGACACTGAATGATGGAGGGATGTAAAAGATGCGAACGGAAAACATGAAGTCAGGAAGGAAAATATGTACTGCTACAAGTTGAAGCAGGTTAGTCAGGGAGATGGGTTGACTGTGAATGTCATACTCGATGAGCAGCATGACTCCCCCACAAGCTGGAATGCCATCAGGGGAAAGTCAAAGTAGACCAGAAAGAAATGCGGCCGGTGAAAGCTATCATCGTGACCCCACTTTGTTTCCTGGAGGCAGAGGACACACAGACACTGCGTTTCGAAGGGCAGCCACAAGTCCTCTTCATTGGATTGAAGGCCACAAACATTCCATTGGAGGAGAGTCATGATGAGGAAAGGGGAGGGGGGAAAACGAAGGGATGCCATATCGGCAGCTCCCGAGTGCCAGCCTTTGATGACTCACTGCTACATGACACAGAGACTAGAAGATCTGGGTCCATGAGGTCTGCAGATGTGTTGGCATTCTCCTTCTGTCAGTCTCCACAGTCAAGGCCAGAAAAAGGTTGGCAGTGTGCACTGGCGACATGTAGGCTGGCTGGGTGAGTGTTTCATGTGGTGACACCATCAAAGAGGATCTCCGAGATGGTGAAGGAGATGCCTTTGTTTGACTTCTTGGAGCCTTTCCAGTTGGCAGGGGAAGACTCAGATGTTAGTTGGCTGGAGGGACGTAGAAAGTCTTTGTGGGAGTATTCCCTCTGTCCATTCGGGCCCGCTGGTTGTGTAGCAGGTGACATTGCCCCGTGCAGCGAAACTTTGGTGGCTTGCTGCACAGCTGGAGGAGGAGGACACGAGGATGCTACCATGACACAGAGATACTACAACCATTGTGCTGAATTTTGTGTCACATGTTTGCATGGTCATGTCCCTCATGGAGCGAGATGCAGCAGGAACAGTACTGTAAGTGGCAGATGGTAGAACATAGAGTTTACGACTAGCCAACAACTTGCGAACAACAGGGAAAGGCACTTTTTCCTTCACCTGGATCTCCTGGACAACCCAGTCATTGAGATACATGGGACAATCTTGGGAGGAGGTGGCATGATCGCCGTTACAGTTGATACAGTATGGAGAAGAAGGTGGACAATTGCCCTCATTAGTATCCCTACCACAGGTTACACATTTGGACGGTTGTCATCAGGACATGCAACTGTGGTTGTAACAATGACAATGGTAGCAGTGCCAGGTTTGAAATGTACTGTTGAAATGTGATAACTTCATAACCTGCTTTGATCTTTGATGGAAGCACTACTCTATCATAAGTCACAAAGCGACTGTGTGTGGCCACTAAGGGTGCATCTACCTTTTTCATCACCCAATGGACTGCAACAACACCCTGATCAGAGAGGTATGACTGGATTTCTGCCTTGGTCAGGCCACTGAGCAGCCTAGGGTCAGTAACACCATGGAAAGAATTCAGCGTTTTATGGGCCTCCACATGAACAGGATAGCCATGGATGAGTGAAGCTGCAAGCTGTTGTTGTGCTTGAGAATCAGAAGTACTCTCCCAAAGCAAAGGGACATTGTGTAAACGATAACAAGATTGCACAGTGCCAGCAACTTCATCAGCACTTTTCTGAATAATATATGGATTTACCTTAGGAAAGGACTGACTGTCTTCAGTATGTGAAAACACAAGGAACAGCTGGGAGAGTCTTTGAATTGTTAGCCTATTCAGTTTATGTTTAGTAGACATTGGCTGTGAAGAAGGTGACTGGCTCATTGTGTGAAAATCCCCTGGACTGCCAGCATATCAGATGGCATGCTCCTTCCAACTAGGAGACCCTCTCTCACAGAGGGGGGGCTCACTCACCTTAGGTGGTAGTTCACACCTCCTGAACATCTGACAGAGGGACCAAATTGAACAACTCAGGCAATCTCCTTTCCCTGGGCTTGGCCTGTAACGGGGGGGAATGTGCAAAACTCACCAGTCAACCTGGGGCAGGACATATGCGTTACCCAGTCATCTGTTTTGTGTCAGATGTGTGGGCTGGCCTTCAGGAGTGCACGTGGAAGAAGAAGAAGAAGAAGAAGAAGAAGAAGAAGAAGAAGAAGAAGGACCTCAAACACTGAAGCGCAGGAAGAGCAGGAGAAGGGGAATAAAGAAAGAAAAAAGGAATGAAAAACAGTGGAGAGACTGTTCTGATATCAGCTACTGAAAATGCAGAACTCATTTCCAAAAACATTCCAGACATGTTCCCCAAAGAAGAGGCAAAAAAAGTAGCAAGAGGATAGACATGAAGCATGGACAGGAAATGACGCTGCAATGGTTTGTACTTTCGGAACAACGGTATGACCATACTAAACATCAAACATGGGAGAGTTCACACTCTGTGGTGTAAAACAGCACTCATGATGCTTACTGCATCTTGTAGAGGTTCATTCTTACTTCTAAAGCAATGTTTAAATCACATGATCTTCAACCACTGTAAAACCATGTGTCATCAGTTTCTGACTTTTGGTACAATATGTGGCCTATGATTAGCAATATTTCCTTTTCAACTGTCAAAACTACTATACGTTAAATGATTTTTCCATTGGAGCACATAGGATCAATGAAACATAACAGCGAAGTGCTGGCAGCCTACAACTGCATGAAATCTTGCAACTGCATAAAGCTTCTGTCACACATGAATCTTCTTCAGGTTTGAGTCCGTGGCAATTTTTGTCCTACATTTGAATCTGCTATGAAGTGGTCCCTCACTTCCAATAGAAAATACAATGACCTCGAGTATCCAAAAGCAAGCATCATGTTTGTGTCACCTCTAACCGCACTAGCCACCAACACGTCCTTATTCTTCCACCAACAATGTAAGGAAAAGGATAGATTGCTACTCACTGTAAAGATAACATGTTGAACTGTGGACCAGGACAACAAAAAGAGTTTACATTTTCAGCTTTCAGTCAAAGCCTTCTCCAGTAAAGGGTGCCTGTCATGTGTGTATGAGGTGTATTTGCTTGTGTGTGTTTCCTTTTCAGAAGATGGCTTTGTTGTGCCTATATGCAACTCAATATGTCATCTTTATGGTTAGCAGCAGTCTGTCCTTTACCTTATATTGTTGATATTACAACCTGGAGTTTCCATTGTTTGCTTATTGTTCGACCCACATGTGATGGTTGTAGTGTAATCAACAAGAAATAGTAATCCACAAACTTCAGAAGATTCAGGTTGTTCTGTTGAAGATAACACGACAAAGCAAAGATAAAGATTATTTGAATCAGGGTGGTATTGACAGTGAAACAGTGATTACAGTCCTACTAGTCATACTTTTTACATATATTGTCTCTCAGAAACATCAAAGGAAGTATCAAGTGACAGCCATGTCTCAAGGTATGTATGATTCAACCAAAGCTCGGTCTAAATATATTTGTTGCATATTTGGGAAACCAGGTCATGTTAGTGCACAATGCACAGTTAAATTGTCCCAAAAGCATAAAAATAACAATTCTGCAAACATAGCAAAAAATGTACAAGAGATAGGTGGAAGTGAAAATAATTTTTCTTTCTCAGCTGTTACTGGAGGTTTTGCAGATAGCAAAGTAGAGTCGGTTCTGAACTTGTGGCAACAGAACATGTAATTAATGAATCTGTTCCTATGATGCATGTGAAAGAACTGGAAAATCCAATAGAACAAAGGTTGCCAAAACAGATACAATTTTGTTTGCCAGAAATGTTGTAGTAGTTGATAGTGAAGGCATTTATCTGGAAATAAATTTGAAATAAAAATAAAAGATGTTCTTACAGTGTCATGTTTTCTAAATAATTTGGCAGTGTGTAAACTAGAGATGACTGGACACTACATTGCTTTGGAAAATTCAGTGTATTCAATTCAAAAGGGTAATAAAGTTGTAGCTCAAAGAAGAGTTTCAGGCATGTATACCCTTTTGTTCAAACATACTAAGAGTTCTATTTGGCATCGCTGTGTTTCTGACAGTGGTGTAGAGCTGTGGCATATGTGCTTAGGGCACTTGAACCTTGAAAATCTAAAGAAACTTAATTATCTAGCATTGGGAATGGACCGAGTATTATCGTAAAGTTTTATAAACCCATAAACAAATGTTTGACCTTCACGGATGGTAAACAGACATAATTACCACATATTCAGTCTCGTGTTTGAGCCAGACAACCATTTGGATGAATACGTAATAATGTGCTTGGTCCTATAACGATTGTTTCTTTTGATGGAAATAAATAAATAGTGACTTTCACTGATGACTGTACTCACTTTACAACAGATTACTCTCTTCAGCCAAGCCTGAGGTGTTTCATTACTTTAAAGTATACTATGGGATGGCTACTGCTCATTTTAAGAAGAAGATCAGCAGGTTTAGATGTGACAGTGGTTGTGAAAACATTTCAAATGAAATGATGAAATTCTTTGAAGGAATCGAGGTGCAGCTCTAGTTAACCATAAGGTACACACCTCAGCAAACTGGAGTGGCAGAATGACGCATCATACTATCATTGAAAAGTTTCATTGGATGCAAACTTGGAAAGCAATTTTGGTCATAAACGGTACTGCCAATTGTTTCTATCATTACCTGCATTCCAACCTCAGCTATACATGGAGAAATTCCAGCAATGCTATGGTATGGAAGGAAGCCAAATTTGAAGGAACTGTGTGTGTCTGGGTGTAATGCATACTTGCACATTCCAAAGGAACTAGGGGCTTGTAACTTTCGCACCAGGTGATTAGAATATTTAATGATGAGATATTGACCAAATGGTTACAGATTATAGTGTCCCATACAATACAAGATTGCATTTATAATGATGTAATTTTTGAAGAAGGTAATTTTCTATTTGAGGGTCAAAGTAGTGGTGACTGGATCTTTAAGGAGACTTTTCAAATGGACAACATAACACAGAATATAGCAGATGACAATACCATCAGAATGAAACCAACCCTGAGGAATCTGAACAAACTGTTGAAGATAACTCAGAGCCCTTCACTTCAGAAGAAGTGAAGAAAGTAGGAGCCACTGCTGAAAAGCAGTAGAACAACAAGAAAACCTAGATACTTTGATGATTATGTGGTATTAGCCTTGAATGCAGAAGCATTTGTGAATAACTTATCTCAGAAGTCTGAAGATGTGAAGTGTCACCATGATAAAGAAGAATGGACAAAAACAATAAAGGAAGACCTGGACTCTGTCATCTAATGGAACTGCACCACTTCCAGCAAATAAGAGAGTCATTAACAGTATGTGGGTGTTCAAAGTAGAAAGAGATGCATCTGAAAATACTGAAAAATATAAGGCACCTTCAGTTATTAAAGGTTGTGTTCAGGTAAAAAGACAAGACAATGAGGAGACATATGCTCCAGTTGCTTGACTCCCAACAGTGTGAACTTTTGTTAGTCTGGTGAATGAACATGATTTATTTATGGAACAAATGGCTGTACAAAAAGCATTCCTGCATGAAGAACTGACTGAAGAAATTTATACAAAAGTTCCACAAGTTGTAAAGAGTAAGGAAGGACTTGTATGCAAACTCAACAATGTTTTATATGGGCAGAAGCAGGAATCAAGAACTTAGAACTTCAAATTTGACAGTTTAATGAAGGAAATCAGGATTCGAAAATATGAAGTTGATAGCTGTCTCTCTGTTAAAAACACTGATGGATGTAATACTTATTTGCTACTGTATGTAGATTATATTCGAATTGCTGGAAAATCATTGATACTAAGAAGTAGTAAAAATTAAGTATATTAAAGGAACACTTGACATTCATCTGTGTCACAAAAAGGGAAATTCAAGTGTTCGTCTCTGACTGGGCAAGTGAAGACGATTGAATATCTACAACAGCATACATAGTCCAGGTATTTCGAAATACTGTTTGTTGGGCTAAAAGGAGGCAGGAGCATAACATATTGCTTCAGCAACAGCTACACAGACACCCTGTGGCTGACGAATCTTCTTGAAGAATTTAAAATATTTATGAAAACTGAACACTGTATCACGCATGTCTATTACAGAAGTGGGAACTTGGAGGATTGAGGCATATGAATATTAAATTCGATCTCATACATCAGCTGCTTCATGACAGACATCTAAATTTTCAACACATCAGCTATGAGGAATGAGACGCAGATATTCAACAAAAGCTACTATGAGTGCACAGTTCAATAGACCATGTCCAAAGATGGGATTAGTGAAATTTGCAGATACTTAATGGAAGTATCAAATTGAGGTGAGGGGTGTTGAAGTAATGATTGTTAAATAATCATACTTGGAACTTTTCTTCTTCTTTTTTTTTGTGTGTGCTTTTCTGTGTTTTCTCACCCCATGATTGTTATAGCAGTAACTAATAAACTGATATTATGTATCTACATACCCGGTAATTCCTAGCATTAATGACACACATTTCATCCCCAGTTGTATATACACTAGTGATGCACAGTTAAAGTATCAATCAATGATTTTTTTTAACAACAGCCTTTCAGAAATTCAGCAGATTTACAGAGGGCATAAATTCAAAAGTTTTTGAAAGAGTTATGGAAAAAACCCACCCTACACTGCAAACACACTATACCCAATGTTTTAATACCTTCCACCATACAACATCAAGTTAGGCCTACATATACAAAACACTGTATTAAAACTCATGGCGAATATTTGCTTTGTGGGGATATGAATTCTCATATATTTTTCACTAATACATGACGTTTACACTGTCGCAGACATTAATTTTCACGGGGCATTTAACCAGTTCCACATTACAATATCAACAAGCAAACACAAAACATTAAATATCTCTGAATATCATGGCTTTTTGGGCATAAAAGGAGGCAGCAAACAAAGTTTCACTATTTGCCGAATGGGTACGAATTGTACATTTTGCAACTCCCAGCCGTTTCATAACTAATATTCCTTTTATGCCTCCGATCACACAATAAAAGTTTTGTTAACGCAAAAAATTAATTTACAGTCGATTCACGCTGTACGGTATCGTTGGTTGATGGTGGCTCAATTCTCATTGGTTGACGGCAGTGTTGAGGCTTAACTTTCTAATGGTATGTATTTTAGATCGAGCAAATATGTGGGTGTAGGGATTGCTAGCTCAGCAGTTCTACAAGCAGAGCTACCCCAGTCTGGATGGGGTGCTGGTAAGGAAGGTGGAGGGGTGGGGGGGGGGGGGGTGGGGGGGGGTAATTCGGAAAAACTGGTAGTTGTACATTACTTTGAAATAAAATAAACTGCATCACAGTAAAATACCTAATTCTGAGATTGTGAGTTTTTCCGTTACTTGTTACTGTTGGTTCATGACTTTTTATTTATTTATTTATTCCATGTGATCTGATGGTACACAGTGTGTTACAGATGTTGAAAAATATCAGTTAACATTGTTAACATATATTAGCTTACAGTATCCTAATGTATTATATTGGTTCAGTTTACTTCACTCCAGTGCTCAATGTTTTCAGTTTAACATAAATAGCAAGATTAGGTATTCATTTACAGAGTAAAATCAGCTACACAACAATTACGACTTCACAGCTTAGCTAAATTTTATGTTGTCTTCGATGGAATTAATACTAGTGTGAAGATTATTGAACAGTTGGAGGCCCATGTGGAAAGCTTCCTTTTTACACAGTTGGTGTTTGTACATAAAACATGCAGATTTGAGTTTTTCCTAGTGTTGTGTTTATGTATTTCATTATTTTTTACCACTCTGGAGGCAGTTGGCACTATGTGGTTTCTGAAAAATTTTAGAGTCTCGAGAATGTATAGGCAAGGCAGTATAAGGGTTTCCAACTTTCCGAAGATGTGTTTGCAGGAGTCTCTGGGTTTGCTCTCTTCTGGATTTTGAATGTGCTTAGGGCAGTTGGAGAATTTCCCCAAAATATCACACCATATTTTAGGTGGGCTTGTATGTAAGCATAGTACACCTTGGTTAGTGTTTTCAGGCTAGCACATGATTTCAGTACACTCAATGCATAACAGCCAGTACTAATTCTGGCATTTACCTTTCCTGTATGTGTATTCCATTTAGGTTATCTTGAACCCAAAGACCCAGGAATTTGAAAACAGTGTCAGTACCTATTGGCTGGTTATTTACAGTGACATGTGGCTGAAAGGAATTTGCATTTTGTGTTGTGCAAAAGTTCATGGAAGCTGTCTTTTTGGTGTTGATAGTTAATCTCTTGATTTTAGCCCAGTTGCTAAGTTGTCCAGTTTCCAAGTTCACAGGTTTTTGCACAGACTCTGTATTCTCCCCTTTGAGGAGTACAGTTGTATCATCAGCAAATATTATTGTTTTGTGTGCATCTACATTCAGGCTCAAGTCATTCATATACAGGAGGAAAAGTAGAGGTCCCAATACTGAGCCCTGTGATACACCTTGCTTTACAGTTTTATTACTCAATAGGATTTCGGTTATTGAGTTGGTTTGTCTATTAGTGTATTTCATGCTGACTCTCTGCATCTGATTGGTTAGGAATGAAGCAATCCAATTGTTTTGGATTCCTCCGATACCATAGTGTTCTATTTTTTTAGCAATATTTTGTGGACAAAAGTGTCAAAAGCCTTTGACAGATCCAGAAATATGCCTGTTATGGCCTGTTTTTATCTAACAGATCTAATAGCATATTTATGCAATCATATTCTGCAGTTTCAGTTGATTTGTTGCTTCTGAACCCATGTTGAGCTAAACTTAGTAAACCTTTCTTTTCAATGAAATCCATCAATGTTTTGTACATAATTTTGTCAAAAACTTTACAAAAGCAGTTTGGGATTGAGATAGGCCTGTAGTTATTCATACCGTTATTATTACCTTTTTTGAAGACAGGAATTAGGCCTACTTTAGAAAGTTTCAGAGCTTCAGGGAAAGTACCTGCCTGGAAAGAACAGTCACAGAGATGAGTTAATGGTTCAGTAATTGTGTGTACACAATTTTTGATGACCGTTACGGGGATAACATTAATTCCAACTAAATATGCCTTTTTTAAGTCTCTGAGGACTTTTGCAACATCATTTTCAGTGACTTTGGTAATGAAAATTGACTCTGCACATGTGTGATATTTTTGGTTTGCTGGTCGGTAGTTTGAGTTAGGATTATTTTTGATTAATTTTCCAGCTATGCTTGCTAAGAATTTGTTGAGAGTTAACCACAACTAAGGGATTAGATATAGATTCATTGTTGAGTTTCATTTCTATGTTCTTGTTTGTAGCTTTGTTTTCCCTTTTTATAATATTCCACATTGCTTTTACTTTATTGCTGGATTTGTCAATGTACTCATCATTTTGCATCCTTTTTGCCTGTCTCTTCTTATGATACGTGCATAGTTTTTATAGTATTCTGTTAGTTGAGGGGAGTCACTACTTTGTTTACATAACATGTGGCGTATTCTTTTATGTTTGCAAGAGATTTTTATAGCTGGTGTAATCCAAGTCTTGTTTTCCTTATTATTATTTATTCTTACTGGTTTTTGTGGAAAAGCCTCTTCAAAGTGGTGGATCATTGTGTCAAGAAATATGTTGAATTTCATGTTGACATCATTGGCTGTGTACATCGCTGTCCACTTTCTTTACTAAGGAGGGCATTTAGCTTGTTCAAGTTATCTTGAGTGAAAAACCTTCGTAAAGTTTTAGGTGGGACTGGGTTTGGGGTATCTTTGCTAACATCTACCTTTAGAATGACAGCTTGGTGGTCGCTGAATCCTGCATTGTAAGGGCCTACTTCTAATGTTGGGTTAAGTTTATTCCTATTTGCAAAAATTTGATCTAGAGGTGTCTTGGATGTGGGTGTTATTCTAGTGGACTCATTTACAAGGCCATGCAGATTATAAGTTTTTGCAATGTTAATCAATGTCTCCCTGTTTCTGTTGTGGGTGAGAAAGTCTATATTAAAGTCACCACATATAATTACATCCTGTTTCCACTGACTTATTTTGGATAGAAACAAGACCATTTGTAACACAAAATCATTAATAGTACTGGAGGGGGGACGGTAAATTGTAGCTACAATTAGATTTAGATCTGTAAGCTTTATGGCTGCACATTCAAAGAACTTCTCTGTTCCTATTTCCTTTAGGGTAGGAAGTGGGCTGTATTCAATGTGTTGTTTTATGAAGATAGCAACCCTACCATGTCCATCATTTGATCTGGAGTAGTGTTCACACAATATGAAATTTGATAGTGAGATTAACTGAGGACCAAACTGTGATTCAGACCACTTCGTGATAAAATCAGTCTTGAGAGAGAAACTGTCACTAACAAATGGCAACAGAATGGGGAAGATGATGAAATGGAATGCAGACAAACTGAACATCCCTGATGAAGTAAAAAAAATACCAAGTAACACTAAGCAGAAAGTTGAGCAATGAAGAGACCACAGTAGGAGTAGATGAAACGTGGAACAGGTTTGAAAAAGCCATTAAGGATGCTGCAGAGGAAATAATAGGCATAAGACGGAACAGAAAAACCCAGGAATGGTTTGATGAAGATTGCAGGTCAGCAATAGAGGAAAACAACAGGGCAAGAAGAAAACTGCTACAGAGAGAAACCAGAAATAATGTGGAACAATATAGAGAATTAAGGAGAAGAGCTAACAGACTGTGCAAGAGAAAGGAAAGAGAGTGGAATAAGAAGAAATTTCAAGAACTAGAAGAACTAAAGGAACAGGGTGAAATAAGAAAGTACTATCATGCCATAGGCAAAATGAAGAATAGACTCCAACCAAAAACAATGGCCTGTTCCAGTAAAGATGGGAAAATGGTAAGGGAGGAAGAATAGATACTGGGAAGATGGGCAGAGTATTTCAAAGATAAACTAAGCACCAGCCAAGAAGATGAAGAGACAGCCACACAGGAGGGAAGAGTGGAGCTGGAAGTAGACAATGAAACCAATGAGGCAAGGAAGCCAACACTACAAGAGGTCTCCCAGGCTGTGCACAAGTCAAAAAACAATCGAGCCCCTGGGGAAGACAGCATAATTGCTGAATTAATAAATACTGGTGGTGAAGCTGTGATAAAGGAACTGCACACATTAATATCAGATACATGGGAAACAGAAACTATGCCAGATAATTGGAAAATTGGAATAATAGTCCCCATTTATAAGACAGGGGACCGAACAGCATATGAAAACTATAGAGGTGTAACACTCCTAAATACAACTTATAAGATCTTCACAAGTATATTAAAGGAAAGGATACAGAAGTGTGCAGAAGGCATACTAGGGGAATATCAGTGTGGCTTTCGACCAGGCAGAGGAGCAACTGATCAAATATTTGTGATAAGACAAATGATGGAAAGTTCTATGAATATGATATAGATCTGCATTTCCTATTCATCGATTGCAAACAAGCCTTTGACGGAGTAAATCGGCAAGAACTATACAGAGTACTGAAAGAAGTTGGTATATGTGCTAAATTAATAAGATTAATCAGAATGACAATGCCAATGACAGAGACAAGAGCAAAAGTAAAGGTCCTTAGCAGAACAAGTGAAAGCTTTGACTTTAATAAAGGTGTGAAGCAAGGGGTAGTCTCTCCACTGTGCTATTCAATATAGCCCTGCATAGTGTGGTACATAAAATCAACAAAAGTGGCTCCATATTTATGAAAACTAGGCAGATATGTGCATATGCTAATGACATTGCTACAGTGGGAAGAAATACCAATAGGCCTACACTCCTAGAAACATACCAGGCAATGGAAACAGAAGCCTTAAAAATTGGCCTCATAGTAAATGAAAACAAAACAAAATACACTCCTGGAAATTGAAATAAGAACACTGTGAATTCATTGTCCCAGGAAGGGGAAACTTTATTGACACATTCCTGGGGTCAGATACATCACATGATCACACTGACAGAACCACAGGCACATAGACACAGGCAACAGAGCATGCACAATGTCGGCACTAGTACAGTGTATATCCACCTTTCGCAGCAATTCAGGCTGCTATTCTCCCATGGAGGCGATCGTAGAGATGTTGGATGTAGTCCTGTGGAATGGCTTACCATGCCATTTCCACCTGGCGCCTCAGTTGGACCAGCGTTCATGCTGGACGTGCAGACCGCGTGAGACGACGCTTCATCCAGTCCCAAACATGCTCAATGGGGGACAGATCCGGAGATCTTGCTGGCCAGGGTAGTTGACTTACACCTTCTAGAGCACGTTGGGTGGCACGGGATACATGCGGACGTGCATTGTCCTGTTGGAACAGCAAGTTCCCTTGCCGGTCTAGGAAGGGTAGAACGATGGGTTCGATGATGGTTTGGATGTACCGAGCACTATTCAGTGTCCCCTCGACGATCACCAGTGGTGTAAGGCCAGTGTAGGAGATCGCTCCCCACACCATGATGCCGGGTGTTGGCCCTGTGTGCCTCGGTCGTATGCAGTCCTGATTGTGGCGCTCACCTGCACGGCGCCAAACACGCATACGACCATCATTGGCACCAAGGCAGAAGCGACTCTCATCGCTGAAGACGACACGTCTCCATTCGTCCCTCCATTCACGCCTGTCGCGACACTACTGGAGGCGGGCTGCACGATGTTGGGGCATGAGCGGAAGACGGCCTAACGGTGTGCGGGACCGTAGCCCAGCTTCATGGAGACGGTTGCGAATGGTCATCGCCGATACCCCAGGAGCAACAGTGTCCCTAATTTGCTGGGAAGTGGCGGTGCAGTCCCCTACGGCACTGCGTAGGATCCTACGGTCTTGGCGTGCATCCGTGCGCCGCTGCGGTCCGGCCCCAGGTCGACGGGCACGTGCACCTTCCGCCGACCACTGGCGACAACATCGATGTACTGTGGAGACCTCACGCCCCACGTGTTGAGCAATTCGGCGGTACATCCACCCGGCCTCCCGCATGCCCACTATACGCCCTCGCTCAAAGTCCGTCAACTGCACATACGGTTCACGTCCACGCTGTCGCGGCATGCTACCAGTGTTAAAGACTGCGATGGAGCTCCGTATGCCACGGCAAACTGGCTGACACTGACGGCGGCGGTGCACAAATGCTGCACAGCTAGCGCCATTCGACGGTCAACACCGCGGTTCCTGGTGTGTCCGCTGTGCCGTGCGTGTGATCATTGCTTGTACAGCCCTCTCGCAGTGTCCGGAGCAAGTATGGTGAGTCTGACACACCGGTGTCAATGTGTTCTTTTTTCCATTTCCAGGAGTGTATATGGTAATGTCACAATCTGAGGCCAGAAGAACCCCTAAAAACCTAAACATCAATGGGAAATGATTCAATGGAGTGTCCGCCTGCACGCGAGACACTGGTAAGTTTCATAAGCGCGCGCGACCGGGTTTCAGAGCGACAACGTGGCTCTTGCTACCCGCTCAAAGTCAGGCCGTCCTTGGCTGCCTGCCTGAGGTCGCTAGGCAACGGAATTTTTTTTTTTTTTTTTTTTTTTTTTTTTTTTTTTTTGTGTTGGTGCTGAAGTCTGATCAACTTCGTTGATTTTTACTTCTGTAGGGAATCGAAGGGGTAAAAATTCCCTCTTTATTTATTTATTCTTCTTTCAGCTTTAGTTTGGGCACACAGAAGGGTCCTTTAACTCGCTGCTTTTGGTGTGTGTTTGAAAACATGTGCGAGGAAGTGCTAAAGGACGATATGTCCTTAAATTATGGAGAATTCCGTAGGGATATTATTTACGGAGGCTCAAATACTATCGCCTTTGGTACTTTATATTTGTGGTTGCGTAAGGGTTCTACCGCACCTACTGTGGTGAGTTGTGGTGTACTGTCACGTATCATGTCCAACTTCCGAAATAAGGTTCATGCCTTCTCCTTGACCTTGTCTGAGAGGTAAGATTCGCTTAAGGCTCGATGAATGTCATGATTTCGGATCCACCATTGGGCTCCTGTGACCCATCGTAGGCATCTGCTTTGTACAACCTGTAACTTCTTGTAGTTAGTTGCACACGTAGTACCCCAAGAGGTCGATCCATACAAAATAGAGGGTTCGACTGTGGCGTGGTACAACTGGAGTTTCGTGCGTTGGCTGAGGTATGAGCTCTTCAGAAATGGGAGGAGAGCTCCCACCATTTTGAGGCCAGACGTCTTCTTCTCCATAATGTGATGACTATACAACAGTTTGGCGTCTAGATGCACTCCCAGGTATTTTACAGTTGTTGCCCAGGGGAGTGGCTGGTCTGATATCCACAGGCGGTCATTGACAATGGGTCTCCGACGTGTGAAGACAATAACTTTTGTTTTTTCTGCATTGACCGTTATTTTGTTCATGTGGGTCCAGTGGTCCACTACATCTAGTTGGCACTGCATCCGTGTGACGAGGTGGTCCATTCTGGTGCCTGCAGTCAGGAGCGCTGTGTCGTCGGCATAGAAACTGGCAGTAACATGTGGCACCGTCTGGAGGTCGTTAATATATAAATTAAACAGCAGTGGAGAGATGACCGATCCTTGTGGAAGTCCTTCAAGGACAGGCCGTGTTGTTGAATTCTTGTCATCACTGCGAACATATAATCTGCGATCCTGAAGAAAATTGTCAAGAAGTTTTAAATAGCAGTCTGGTAGGGGAGTGGTACGTCGGAGCTTGACGATCAAGTTGCGTCGCCATACTTTATCGTAAGCCTTCTCTATATCGAGAAAGACTCCAATAGTATGTCGTTTCTTGTTGAAATTGTCTTGGATAGATTCCGTGATGCGCAGTAGTTGTAACTCAGCCGATAGCTTCGCCTGGAAGCCAAACTGCTCCGGTCGGATGATGTTGTGTGCCACAAGGATGTCCAGCATGCGTTTCAGTAGGACACGTTCCAGTACCTTTCCCAGCGTCGGCAGTAAACTTATGGGCCTGTAGCTGTCAGGGTGTGAGAGATCCTTGCCCGGTTTTGGTATTGGCACTATTCTGGCAATCTGCCATGCCTCTGGGAAGTATCCAGTCCTGAGGCAGCTGTTCACTATCTGAGTGAGAAGCACAACAGGCTTTCTCGGGAGGTGTTTCAATTCCGTATTGCTGATTCTATCTGCTCCAGGTGAGGTGTGTTTACTATACTTGATAATCCTCCAAATTTCTTCCGGCGTTGTCAGCCGGGGCATAGTGTTAGTCGGGGCGTCCCGAATAGCTTCCCATTCCGCCGCTGTGTCCTCCTCTGCACGGTGGAGTGCATCATCTCCATCCTCCGGGGGGGCGTAGTCATCTGTTACTGGTATGTATCCGCATACAGCTCCGCCTGCGCCAGTGAGTCGTACAAGAGGCCATGGGGTCCTCGAATTGCCCTTTTGGGGGGCTGTTGCTGTCTGAGACTTTTAACTATTCGCCATTCATCTTTGGTGCGTAATAGAAAGTTGTCCATTTTGAGTTCCCACGTGTGTTGCTTCCAGTCCTGAACCTTCCGCCGGACTTCTCAGGTTAGTCTGTGAGTTTCCCGTCTATCGTCCGGATGGCGGTAACGGACCCATCGCTTCCGACAGCGATTGCGCCTTGTCTTAAGCTCCTGCAGTGGTGGTGGAAACTCGTCATAATTGACTTCTGGTTGCAGGTGCTCCGTGAGTGCACGTTGTTTCGCACTGGTAATCTTCTTTGTGAGTACTGCGACTGCCACATCAATCGCTTCTCTGGTAGTAACAACCTGGGTTGGTCGCACATCGTTGTTGAGGTACGCTTGGAACTGCTGCCAGTCGTAAGTTCTTGTCGTCGGCAGTGGGAGTTGCAAAGTAGCCCTCTCTATGATTCCTAACACCGGTCTGTGGTCCGACGAAAGATCATCCAGCGTCCGCAGATGGAGATTCGGGTTGATGTTCTTGATTATGGCGATGTCTAGAACATCAGCGTCTTGTGTCTGGACGTAAGGTATCCTCGTCGGTTCCCGTGGTCCATGGACGGAAACATGTAAATTAACAGCTAGTGCAAACAACATATGTCCTTTTGGGTTAGTCTTACGGGAATTCCAGGCAACATGTTTACTATTAAGATCCCCTCCAAGGAGGATCTTGTCGTAACCCTCTGTAACGGAGTAAAGATCTTCTGGGTGGAGAGGCTTCTTCGGGCTAAGGTAAGCCGCAATACAGGTAATGTTTCCGAGCGTCGGGTGGATTGTTACTGACGTGGCCTCTAAAGTCTGGAGTTGGGGTAAACGTTCTTGGTGGTGACGAATACATTTTTTGATCAAAACTGCGGTCCCTCCACCCCGTTGGTCCCGTCTGTCCATCCGGTAGATGTGCATGTTCCTCAAGCGGAGGTCGGTTGACTCGCGGAGATGTATTTCGGAGACAAATGCTACGTCTATCTTGTGGCGATGTAAGAAGTCCGTGAATTCTATTTTCTTCAGTTTCAGGCCGTTGGCATTCCAAATGCAGAAGTTAAGATTCCTCGCGTGATGCCGTCTATCCATTTAGGGTGTCTGAAAAGCTGTCAGTACGCTTTCTACAAGCGAGAGGATAGACGTCAGCTTCTGCTGGAGGGCGGTGAGTAGTTGAAGAATATCTGTTAACGCTGGTGTAAAGGTGGTCAACCAGGCAGATGACGTCTCCGCTGGTGTTGGAGTCGGTGGATGGGCATGTATTGCTTCGGAGTACGAGCGCTGTTGTCTTGTCTCTCGTAGAGTCACTCTGGGTGCCGGTTGTGGAGAGAGGCGATTGTTTCCACAGGGAGAGGTGCCGCTTGTTGTTGGGTGGCCGGAATCGCTGCCATGGGCGAGTTCTTAAAAATTATAGGCCGTTGTGGGGTCGACTTCTTTGGTGTCCTTCTAGTATATTTCTGTAGGAGTTCTTGAAATTTGGGGCAGCCACGGAAGGTCGCTGTATGTTCTTGTTCACAATTGGCGCACTTTGGGGGCGCCGTCCTAGGATGGGTACAATTCGATGATTTATGGGATCCACCGCAGCGGACGCAGCGTGCTGGCATGCTGCAGTAGTTCGCTGTATGCTCGAAACGTTGGCAATGTCGGCACTGGACTGGTCCTTCTTTACTATTATAGGTTTCGATTATCACTCGTGTGTAGAGCAGGTATTTGACATTATATATCTTGTCACTGTCTTTTCCGGATGGGAGGGTGACTCGGTACACAGGTTGCGGTATCAATTGTTTCGTCTTCTCGTCGCGTTCCTTAAATTGGTAGACTCATAGCACTTTGAAGCCTTTTTTTCTTGAGGGCATAGTAAAGTTGTTCTTCGGTAACTTCCGCCGGAAGGCGTTTGACAACTACTTTCAGTTCCCTGTCGTCTGGTGCTTGATGTGTAAAATAGGAGAAGTTGTGGTTCGTGAAGAATTTTATTGCACGCCTTTGGTCTTCGAAGGACTCAAAGTGGTATTTGATGCGGTCCTTTTGGTATATAGCTTTAAGGTTGCCCTCTAGAAGTCCGTTGAGCGTTTCATTGAGGTGAACGTAATCCTTTGTGTAATAAATTGTGACTGGGGGCACTTTGCGAAGCACATTCTTGTCTCAGTCCACGGCTTCTGCGGCATTAGAAGTTTGTGCCTGCGGCTTGTTGGTGGTTGATAGAGGCGCAGCTTGAGGTGTCAGTGGGGCGAATCGGTTCGTTGTGGGGATGGTCTCCGTTCGTCTCTTAGCCGGGTTGGCTAAGTCCTTGGCTAATGCGTTGCTTCTGCGCCGTTTGTTGTGTACGAGCGTAAAGTCCCCCTCTGCGTGTAGGGAGTCGTTGTCGTTGTCTGCTGGAAAGGCCGCTGCCATCTCCGCGTCGTCGACCGTTTGGTGGGAATGCTGTGATTCGACATCTGAGTCCACAGATGGAGATGCCAGACAGGTGTCGTTATCCTGCTCTTGCGTTTCCCGTGAATAGCGGATAAGGCGTTGTATGTCCTTCAGCGTTTCTTTGTCCTCCTCCCGACATATATCGAGTCTTCTGGCGTAGTCCTGGCGGTCGTCTTCATTGCTGCGTCCGTCGTGATGTGATGTATGGCCGACGTCCGAATACGGTTTCGTCGTGTGGTGTGTAGTTTTCTGCGGTCGAATAGCGCCTGTCGATCGTCGTTCTATCCTGTCATGAACCGGTGCCGTAGCCTGGGTCGTCAACCTGGGATCCGTCCTGTGTGGAGCGGCCGCTGGAGCGTCCGGTGGGCCAGGCCCAACCGACTGACCAGAGGCCGACTCCAGCGCGTCCGGGACGGCTGCCCCGGCCGCGCGCGCTTCGTCCTCGCTCGTCGGCATCGCGAACTCGACGAGGCAACGGAAAGACGCTGCCGTGCTGTCAATACCAAAGACTCGTCTCCCAGACTATAGCCACGCCATCTCTTTAACCGGGCTGGCGGCAAAGTACTTCGCTCTATAACCGCTGTGCAGCGCCACCATTACTTCTCAGCTATGACACAGAAAATTAAAATCTGCAAGCTTACGCAGCATAACTACATGTGTTACCTCATAAGAAATTGCTTACAATCAAAATTAGTAAGCGTATCAGCTCCCTTGGGAACGTACACAATTATTACCGAATGCAGAAAAAAAAATTGTACCCATTCAAGAATCGTAAAGGATTGTTTTTATAGGTCGTAGATGGTGACATGAAGATGCGTCTAGAGGGTTGGATTCCCTCCTTCGAAAGCGTCAGATTGCAAAGCCTGGGCTACTCTCAGGGTGGAATCTCCGTCTTCGAAGATTGTGTGTTTTGTCTGTGTGCCCGCCGCTTGTTGCTGTCGCTGTTCGTTCGTTCGTTCGTTCGTTCGTCCGTCCGTCCGCCTGCCTGCCTGCCTGCTCGCTGTCCATCGCCGTCGTCGTAACTGCCAGCCTGCTCGCTGTCCATCGCCGTCGTCGTAACCGCCGCCGCCGCCGCCGCCGCCGCCGCCGCCGCCTGCTGTTCGCCGCCGACCATCGCCGACGCCGCCGCTGACGCCGCCGCTGCCTGCTGCACGTCCGTCTGTCCGTCGCCGTTCGTCTGCAATGAGTACTCCCACCTCCACCGTCATCTACACCTCCTCCTCCCCTTCTCCCACAGTCACTTCCTGGAGTGCCGCCCCTGGCCTCCCTCCTTCCGCCTCCCCTTCCCTTCCCCCGCTCACACATCCCCCTATCTCCTCCCCTGCTGTATACCCACACCTCTACACCCTTCCTCCGGCTTCCACACCCTCAACAGCTCCCACTCCTACCCCCGCCCTCACGTACGCCTCTGTTGCCGCCTCTGCTGCCGCCCCTCAGGTCGTTGGCTTCCCCTCTCTCACCGACCCCGTCGCTTCGTCTTCTGCATCTCCCGCACGCATCACGTCGCGCCGAGCCACCATCGCCGCCACTGAACCAGCTGCTTCTCCCGGTGCCTCCGCTACGCCACAGGGATCTGCCACCCGCCACCTCCCTCTCCTCCCCGTCCCTCTCCCCTCCTCCCAGCCTCCAGTCTCCAAAAAACCCCAAAAGCGCGTCCTTACCGACTCTGCTCCCGAGACTTCCCACAAAAAATCAACACCACCTCCCCCTCCCCCTCCCCCTGCCGTCACCATGGACACCACCCCTCCTCCTGCCACCCATACCTTGGCCCCCACCCTCCACACCTTCGTCCTGTCAACTCCCGATCCTCAGTTCCTCGACGCTCGTACCCTCACCAAGGAAATACGAAAGTACTTACCTGGTGCTCCCATTTCCCAACTCATTCCCCGCAGGGACTCAGTCCTTATCAAGTCCCCGTCCCCATCCTTTCACACAGACCTCCTGCGAAAACTCCCACGAGTTATGTTTGGCCCCCACGCCTCTCTGACACCCTTCCTTTCCGCTTCCACTCCTCGTCAGCCCCAGCCTCCCCGACGCCCCCCCACCTACACCGCTGTGATCACCAAGCTCAGCCCGGTGATCACAGAGGATGAAGTGTTGGTAGAACTGAACTCCCACCCGGACTTGGAAATCCGCTCTGCCCGCCGTATCCACAATGCCTCTGGTCCCACCTACCTCATGCGGGTATTCTCTGAATCCGCCCCATCCATAGACCATCTCCTCACCCAGGGTGCCCTGATATACCACCGTCGCCACCCTGTTGAATCCTCCAAATCCCCTCCCCAATCCTACCGTTGCCAGCGGTGCCTGATGTACAATGACCACCTGACTCCCAACTGCAAAAACCCCCCCACCTGTCCCCATTGCAAGGCCTCCCACTTTCTTTAAAACTGCCCCAACCTCGCTGCTCCTCCTTCCTGTAATACCTGCAATGGCCCCCATCCCACATACTCCCACAAATGTAAAGCTAAACCCCCTCCAGCCACCCCTGAACTTACGGTCCCAGTTCGTCCCGTCGATCCCCCTGTCCATCCCAACAATTCCCTCCGTCCACCCCCCACGGCCGAGGACATCATCCGGTTCATTACCGTTGTCCTCCAAAACATTCACCCTTTTCAGCGCCCCCACACCTTCCAACAAATATCCCTTGCTGCTCGCTCTGTTTTCCACCTGAATGCCTTCGCCACTTACTCCCACAACCAAGCCCACTTCACCTTCACCCGCCTCGACACCCTAGTTTAAGTCTCTTCCCTTCCCTCTCTTCCCCCCTTCCTTCCCGTCATGGCGCGGCACGGGTCTCGCATCCTCTTCCAGAACATTCGCTCCTTCCGCTCCAACAAATACCTCCTCATGCACACCCTCTCCCACCACCAGGTCGACACCTTCCTCTTGAACGAAACCTTTCTCCAGCCCCACCATTCTATCCGCACCTCCCCCTATATCCTCCACCGCACTGACGCTCCTGGTCCTCGTGCGCAGGGTGGAGTCGCGATTGGTCACCTTAAGCATATCACTGTCCGGCCACAACCTCTCCTCAATGACCCCACTGAACACCTTATCCTTAGCGTCTTCTTCCCCTCCCTCACCATTACCTGTGCCACCATCTATGTCCGCCCCACTGCTCCTCTTCCTTATGACTTCATCTCACACATTGACCACACCTTCTCCACCTATGTGATTGCCGCCGACCTCAACATCCATAGCCGCACTCCTGCTGCCCTTCGGCGGTGGCATCAGTTCCTCTCCACACTTCAAGGTGACCTAGTTCCTCTTCCCCAGCACACCCGACCTGAAAGTAACACCACCCCCGATGTTGTCATTGCCTCCGCCAACCTCCTTGGGCGTATCACTGTCGCCGTCCTTGACCCCACAGGTAGCGATCACCTCCCTGTCCTTCTCACCATCGCATCTGCAAACCGCCCCCCTCCGGCTCCGCACCCTGCACCCCCTCCCAAGGTCGTCCATGACTATCGCCGTGCCAACTGGGATGCCTACCGGGACTCCATCTCCGCCCAGGTCGAAAGCCACCCTCTTACCTATCACCATCCTGACGACATCAACCACGCCTCGTCCTTCCTTCAGCAGGTAATTGCTGACGCCGTGGAGGCCCATGTTCCTACTAAAACCATCCACCCACACCGTCCCACTCTCCCTCCGTGGGCTGTCCTCCTCCTCCGTGAATCCCGCCGCCTCTATCGCTCCTTCCTGCGCACTCGTGACAGGGATACACTCCAACGCCACCGGCAAATACAGCGACACGTACGGAACCTTATTACAGCAACGAAACGCCGAGACTGGCGCCGGACCTGCACACGACTCAACGCCACCCTCCCTATCAACTCCTCCAAGTACTGGTCCGCCTTCCATCGTCTTACTGGTTCCCTTTCCGCTCCCCACTACCCCCTTCTCCATAACGATCGCCCCCTTCCTGACAACCTCAGTAAGGCCAACCACTTCGCTTCCCACCTTTCCGAGGTCTTCTCCATCCCCGATGATCCTTACTTTGATTATTCTCTTTTCCCCACGGTCATGGAACGTGCTGATACCTCGGTCGCTCCTCTTGCTCCTAGTCTCCAGTACTTGGGGCAGTTGCCCCCCTCCGACGTAAACACTCCCATCACAGCACAAGACATTAAACTTATCCTCCGGTCCAAACGTAACACGGCCCCTGGTCACGACTGTGTCACCTACCGTCACCTTCGCGAAAGCCCCTATTCCTTCCTGACTGTCCTCGCCCATCTCTATAATGTCGTCCTCTCTACTGGCTTCTACCCTGACCTGTGGAAGACCTCCCGCGTCCTCTTATTCCTCAAACCCAACAAACCCCCTTCTGCCGCCTCTTCCTATCGTCCCATCTGCCTCACCTCCGTCTTCAGTAAGGTCTTTGAATCCATCCGCTCCCGCCGTATCCATCAGCACCTTGCTCAACACCACCTCCTCCCCCTTACCCAGTGTGGCTTCCGACCCTCCTTCTCTGCTGACGACCAACTCCTCAACCTTGTTCACCTTCTGTCCCTCCAGCTCAACTCCCGTCGCTGCGCCATTTTTGTTTCCCTTGACCTCCAAAATGCCTATGACCGTGTATGGCATCCCGGTCTCCTCTTTAAACTCCGAACCTATGCCCTGCCTATCAATTTTGTCCGTCTGGTCGCTTCCTTCCTCTCGCACCGTCCTTCCTATGTCACCCTCCACAACACCAACTCCCGTATATTTTATCCCACGGCTGGCGTCCCCCAGGGTTCTGTCCTCTCCCCTCTCCTTTATCTCTTGTATACAGCTGATATGCCCAAGCCACCCCCACCCGTCCACCTTCTCCAGTATGCTGATGACACCGCCTTCCTGGCTCTCTATCCTACCCTTCAACGGTCTCAACGTACCCTCCAAACCCACCTTAACCAGTTCACCACTTGGTGTAACCAGTGGTTCCTCCGTCTCAACCCCTCCAAAACCCAGGCAATCATCATAGGCCGCACCACTCGCTCCTTCCGCCTCCATGATTTCTACCTCACCCTTTATGGTCGTCCTATCCAACTCACCCCCACCCTGAAATACCTTGGCCTCACCCTTGACCGCCACCTCACCTGGACCCCTCATCTCCTGACCATCCAGCAGAAAGCCCATTCCCGCCTCCGTCTTCTGAAACTCCTGTCTGGCCGGACATGGGGCTTGCATCCTTCTACCATCCTCCACACCTACCAATCCCTCATCCGTCCTATCCTCTGTTATGCCAGCGTTGCCAGGATCTCCGCCCCCACCCGCTTTTACAAGCCCCTCCAAATCCTTGAACGCCATGCGCTCCGCCTTGCCTTCCGTATCCGCCTTCCTTCCCCCACACGGCTCCTGTATGAACTGATCCCCTTCCCCCACCTCCTCCTGTTCCTCCAACATCTCCGCATCCTTTACATTGTTCGCAGGCTTGATCCCCCCCACCCTCTGGTTTCCTCCTTCCTCTCCACCCCCCGCCCGTTGCCGCGCCTCTATCGCTGTATCCCTCCCTCTCTCCACCTCCATACCCTCCATCTCCTTCATCAGGGCAATTTCCAACGCCTCCCCCTCCCGGATGACGAACTTCGCCGTGACATCTACCCTTCCTTCCCCCCCCCCCCTCCCCAGGGCCCCTTTCCCTCTTTCCTCCTTCTCCCAGAGCGGATTTTCCTCTGTCCACCCCTCCCCTGAGACCCTGCACCCCATACTTGCCTCTCTCCTTCCCACATCCCTTCCTCCCTGGCCCTCTTCCACGCGCCCCCCGGTCACCTCCCCCATCTCTTCCCCTCCCTCCCTTCTTCAGGTCTCCCTCATCTCCTAGCGCCTGGCAGATCCTCTGTGTTGCTCTTCATCAGTGTGCCACATCAGTGTTGTTTAGTGCTGTTTCTCGTGTGCGTCAAGAGGTGTGATTTTAATTGTGTCCTGCCTTGAGGTTCGCCGTCAGTGTTACATTATGTGCTATGCCTTACGTCGCTACCTTTATGCTCCAGTCATACTGTGCCTCGTGTTCTTTTAACCGTCGCAGTGTGTGGCTTTTTGTGTGTGCTACTTTTAAACAGTTTTTTATCTCCATTTTAGTCTCCCCGTTTTTTTTTTTTTTTTTTTTTTTTTGTCTTCCATGATGTTCCCCTTTTTTATATCTATGTTCACCTTATTCTCTCCTTTGCTGTTTTTAACTGTCTTCTGTTGTTTTGTTCTATGTCTTTCGGCTGAAGAGCAGCGCCTATGCTGCTGCCAGCCCGCCCCGATGGGGAATTGAAATACAATAAAGGAAAAAAAAAAAAAAAAAAAAAGACATGAAGATGCACCACGACATGAGGGTTGGATCACCTCATTCGAAGGCGCCTGATTGCAAAGCCTGGGCTACTCTTAGGTTGGAATCGCCGCTATCGAAGATTGTGTCCGTCTGTCTGTCTGTCGTTTACTGCAGTCCGTCCGTCCGTCCGTCCGTCCGTCTGCCCGCCCGCCTGCTCGTTGTCCGTCTCTGCTGCTGCCTGCTGCCCGTCCGTCCGTCTGTTCGCCGCCGCCTGCTGTCCGTCCATCTGTTCGCCGCCGCCGCCGCCGCCTGCTGTCCGTCCGTCCGTCTGTTCGCCGCCGTCGCCGTCCGCCCTGGCCGTCCGACCGTCTGCGTCTTCGCCTGTTCGCAATTTGCGTCATTTCCTTTTCGTGCTGTGCGTTTTTTCCTCCTGTCGTCATGTCCGCCGCCACCACCACCGTCACTACTACCACCACCGCCATCGTCTATACATCCCCTTCCGCCGCGTCCACCACTATAACTTGGTGAGCCCAGTCCCACCCTCCTCCTTCCATCCCACCTCTCCTCACTCTCCCTTCACCCTCTATCTTTGTGGCCCCCTCTCCCGCTTCTTCCTCTCGCTCCTCTCGTTCCGATCCTTTCCCCCCACTCCCCCAGCCTGTCACTGCAGCTCCGGCTCGGGTGGTGGCCCGTCGGGCCACTGTCCACGCCCAGCTCTCCCCGTCACCGCCGCCACTGCCACCGTCATCGTCATCGTCGCCGTCGCCTTCGCCGTCACCGTCACCATCTCCGGCGCCGACTCCAGCCCCGGGACCTGCCCCTCCCCGCCATATTCCAGTTGTTCCCATCCCCCACACCTCCTCCGCCGCCGTCAAGCGCCCCAGTGGCACTCCTGTCTCGTCTGCTCCAAAAAAGGCTCCGCCTCGTCCCCCTTCCCCCACCCCTGATGCCATGGATGTCGCCCCACCTGTCCCTGCCCCCTCCTCTTCCTCCTCTACCCCCTCCTCCTACCGCTACCTCCTCTCCCGTCCGGATCCCTCCCTCCTTGAAGCCCGGAACCTCACCCTCTTCCTTCGCCAGAATTGTCCTGGTGCCCCCATCTCCCTCCTCACTCCTCGCCGTGATTCGGTACTCATCTCCTCCCCCAGCCCTACCCTCCACACGGACCTCCTTTAGCGCATCCCTATCACCTGCTTTGGCCCTCTTGCCTCTCTCACCCCTGCTCCCTCGCCACCTCCCTCCCGCCAACCCCAACCTCCGCGTCGCCCGCCGACCCTCACCGCCGTGATCACTCGGCTCAGTCCAGTGATCACGGAGGAGGAGGTGTTGGCGGAGCTTCAGGCCCATCCCCATCTGGAGGTGCGTGCGGTTCACCGGATCCATAACGCTGCCGGCCCCACCCGCCTTATGCGCGTTTTTTCTGAGCACACCCCCTCCATAGACCGTCTCCTGAAGGAGGGTGCCCTCCTTTTTAACCAGCGTTATAAGGTTGACCCCTCCCGTTCCCCTCCTCAATCCCTGCGCTGCCAGAGGTGTCTGCGCTATAACGCGCACCCCACAGCTGAGTGCCGCGAGGCCCTCACCATCCCGCATTGTAGGCAAGCGCACTTCCTCAGGCAGTGCCCTAACCTCCAATCCCCTCCTTCCTGCAATACCTGCAATCTCCCCCATCCCACCTACTCCCAAAAGTGTAAAGCCCGACCCCCTCCGACCGCTCCTGAACTCACCGTCCCTGTCCGTCCCCTGGACGCCCCCACCCCTCCTGGCAATTCCCTTCGTCCCACCCCCACCGCTGAGGACATCATCAGGTTCATCACCATCGTCCTTCAAAATGTTCATCCCTTTCAGCGCCCCCACACCCTCCAGCAGATCTCCCTTGCCGCCCGTTCCATCTTCCAACTCAAGATGTACGCCACCTACTCCAACAACCAGGCCCATTTCACCTTCTCCCGTCTTGACACCCTCGTCTAAATCCCTGTCATGGCGCGACAGCAACGTATCCTTTTCAACAATATCCGCTCCCTCTCCGCCAACAAGAAACTCTTCCTGCACACCCTTGCCACCCACCGCGTGGATGCCTTCCTCCTCAATGAAACCTTCCTCCAACCACACCACTCTATCCACACCTCACCCTATCTCCTCCACCGCTCCGATAACCCACCACCGCCAGATCCCCGTTCTGCTCCAACCTCTCCTTCCCGACCCCACCGAACACCTGATCCTTAGTCTCTTCTTCCCCGGCCTTACCGTTACCTGCGCCACCATCTATGTCCGCCCTAACGCCCCTATTCCCTTCGACTTCCTCTCCCACATTGACCGTACCTTCTCCTCCTATGTGATCGCCACCAACCTCAACATCCATAGTCGTTCCGCCACCCAGTTATGGCGGTGGCATGGGTTCCTCTCCACCCTTCAAGGCGACCTCATCCCCATACCCCAGCACACCCGCCCCGAATCCAACTCCACTCCTGATGTTATCCTCTCCTCCCCCAACCTCCTTGGCCGCATCACGGTGGATGTCCTGGAGCCTATTGGTAGCGACCATCTCCCTGTCCTCCTCACCGTTTCAGACAGTCGTCGCCCTTGCCCCGACCCTCGTACTGACCCTCCCCCTAAGTATGTCCACGACTATTCCCATGCCGACTGGAATGCCTACCGGGATACCCTCTCCACCCAGGTCGATAGCCACCCTTTCACCTACTACCACCCCGATGATGTCACCCATGCTGCCTCCTTTCTCCAGCAGACCTTGTCTGAGGCCGTGGAGGCCCACGTCCCTACTGTCGCTGTCCACCCCCACCATCCTACCTTACCCCCACAGGCCGTCCTCCTCCTCCGTGAGTCCCGCCGTCTCTACCGTGCCTTCCTCCACACGCGTGACCCGGACACACTACGACGCCACCGGCAAATCCAATGACACATTCGCCATTTGCTCGTGGCTAAGAAACGCCGGGACTGGCGACAGACATGCACCCGTTTAAATGCTACCCTACCAATCAACTCGTCCAAGTTCTGGTCAGCCTTCCGTCGCCTTACCGGAACTAAACCCTCCCCCTACTATCCTCTCCTCCATGATGATCACCCCTTCCCTGACACCCTTAGTAAGGCCAACCACTTTGCCTCCTACCTCTCCGATGTATTTTCCATCCCCGATGATCCCCAGTTCGATTACTCCCTCTTCCCGGATATACGCAATCGAACTGACACCTCTGTCCCTCCCGTCACTCCTGGTTTCCAGTACTTGGACGACATTACACACACGGAACTCAATGCCCCTATCACTACACAGGAACTCATTGCTACACTCCGCACGAAACGCAACACCGCTCCTGGTCACGATCGTGTCACCTACCGTCACCTTCGTGAAGCTCCTGTCTCTTTCCTCTCCACCCTGGCCAGGCTCTACAATGTAGTCCTGTCCACCGGTTACTACCCCGACCCGACCTGTGGAAAACCTCCCGTATCCTCATGTTCCTTAAACTTGGCAAACCGCCGTCCGCCGTCTCCTCCTACCGTCCCATCAGCCTTACCTCGGTCTTCAGCAAGGTCCTGGAATCTATCCTCACCCACCGCATCCACCAGCATCTCCGCCAGCATCGCCTCCTTCACGTTACCCAGTGTGGCTTTCGGCCGTCCTTCTCTTCCGACGACCTTCTCCTTCACCTCACTCATCCCCTTTCCGAACAGCTTAATTCCCGTCGCTCCGCAATCTTCCTCTCCCTGGACCTCGAACGTGCCTTTGACCCCGTATGGCATTCCGGTCTCCTCTTCAAGCTCCAAACCTTCGCCCTTCCCGTTAACTACGTCCGTCTGATCGGCTCCTTTCTCTCCCGCCATCCTTCCTATGTCACCGTCCATAACTCAGATTCCTACACCTTTTTCCCCTCTGCCGGTGTGCCCCAAGGCTCCGTCCTCTCCCCCCTTCTGTACCTTTTGTACACGGCGGACATGCCACCGCCGTCAGCCCCCGTCCACCTTCTCCAGTTTGCCGATGACACCGCCTTCCTTGCCCCCACCCTACAGCGTTCCCAACACCATCTCCAATCCCATCTTGACCGGTTCACCGCTTGGTGCAACCAGTGGTTGCTCAAGGTCAATCCCTCCAAAACCCAGGCGATCATTGTAGGCAAAACCACACCTTCCTTCCGCCTCCTTGATTTCTACATCACCATCTATGGCCGTCCTATCGCCCTCACTCCCACCCTTAAGTACCTTGGCGTCACCCTCGACCGTCGCCTCTCCTGGACTCCCCACCTCCGGACAATCCAAGCCAAGGCACGCTCCCGACTCAGTCTCCTCAAGCTCCTCTCCGGCCGCACGTGGGGTCTGGACCCCTCCACCATCCTCCACACTTATAAATCCCTCATCCACCCTATCCTTTGTTGTGCCCATCTGGCTTGGATCTCCGCCCCCCCTTCCTTTTATACATCCCTCCAAATCCTTGAACGCCATGCTCTCCGTCTCGCCTATCGCATCCGTCTCCCCTCCCCTATGCGGATCCTGTACGATCTCATCCCCTTCCCCTACCTCCTCCTTTTCCTTGAAAGGATACGGATCCTGTACACCTCCCGCAAACTCGATCCTCCTCACCCACTCGTCTCCCCAATCCTCTCCCACCCCCACCTGCTGCCGCGCCTGTATGCCCACGTCCCACCTGGTCTCCATCTCTCCACCCTCCTTACCCTCTCCCAAGGTGGCTTCCGCCAGCTCCCCCTCCCTGATGATGTCCTCCTCCCCTCCATCTACCCCTCCTATCAACTTTGACCCTGCCCCACCCCCCACTTCCGGTGTCCTTTCCTTTAGGCACCCTCCCTCCCTCCCTTCTCATCCCTTCCCTTCCCTTCCCTTCTGTTTCCTTTTCCCCCGTCCCCTCCCTCCACCCCTCTTCCCCCCGGGAATCCCCTCCCCCTTCCTCCCTCCCCCCTTTCTCCCCTGCTCGTGGCATCTCTGCTCTCCCCTCTCCCTCTCCCTCTCCCGCTCCCCTTCCTCCTCCTCCTCTCTTGGCAGGTCCCCGGACTCGCACACGCATAGTGAACATTCGCGCGCCGGAGATCATCGCCATCAGTGTCTAGTGTGTGTGCTTCGTTTTGTCTTTCGTGCAGTTCCGACTCAACTCTTCACATGTGCCGTCGCCGTTCTCCGTGTTTTGTGCGCCGTGTCAACAAGTGTTAGTGTTTTTATCGTCCAACGTGAACGGCTTCTTGTTTATTGTTTTTTGTATCTCAATTTTTTGCCCGCCGTTTTTTTGTATTGACTGTATCACCTCTATGTCATGTTCTTGTTCCACTTAAGGCTGAAGAGCAGCGTACTATGCTGCTGCCAGCCCGCCTGTATAGGTGATAAAAATTACAATAAAGAAAAAAAAAGCATGAAGATTACACAGTTCAAATTCTGAGAAGGCAATCACATCTCAATTTTTGGAGGCCTCTGATCAAATGTGATCTGCGGCCGTAATTAGAATATGAATATGGTGTTTGTCATGGAGATCAATAGCGTTACTTATCTGCAGCGTTTCCTTTTCCGTCTTTGTAATGGTGTCTTCTGTTCGTTAATGGTGGTTTTAAGAAGTGCTTGATCGCAGTTAACGAATTCGCGTCTTGCATCCCTCTGTTAATGCTAACTGCCATTTACCAAGGTAAATTAATCGCAAGTAACAACTAGAGGCACTTGCAAGTACAATACTAATTATCTGCTAACTGGTATTTCTGGCCAGGTGAACAATGCCAGTGCAACCAAATGATATGTTTTCGCCTGTAAATACAACTATTACTACTTGTCAGGACCTAAGATTAACGTCTTCCGTTACCAAAGGGGCAAAATGTTACACGAGATCGTGTTGTTTATATTTGCAACTATTCTTCCTCATTTGTTACATGATATACGAAAGTTACGCTTGTGCACAGAAAAAAATTCTCTGGACAAAACAGTCAGAAGTAATTATGTTTTACATTTCTTTTTTTTTTCCTTTATTGTTTTTTAATAACCCTGCTCATGCGGGCAGATGTGGGCTGGCAGCAGCACAATTCACCGCTCTTCAGCCAAGAGACTACATAAAACACAGGAGTAACGGTACGTACGTAAACTATGGACATAAAAGACGAAGTTTCCACATGACAAGGAGAAACAAAGGGCGTTAAAATTTACAAAACAGGGGTAGTTTCACGAGGCATGTTTATATAAAATCCACATATAATTAAAATGACACTTGACGAAGACGAGCACGTAAACACTGGTGGCACGAAGACTACAATTAAATACGCTGATCACAGCAATGAGAGCCACACGGGACGACGACACTGACCACACACTGCACACGGCGAGCGCCGAAACGCGATATCATAACTTACATTAAAATCAGAAGGACCCGCCAAAGGATGGGAGGTTAGAGAGGAGGGAGAGAGGAAAGATAGAAAGATGGTCGGTGCATGAGGGGAGGGCGCAGGAAGGGACACAAGGGGAGAGCCGGTAGCACACCATTGGCAGGAGACAGGGAGGGTGGGGAGGGAGCAGCCTAGGAAAGAGCTCAAGGACTGGGAAAGGAGAAGTGAGAAAGATGCTTGGGTGGGGGGGGGGGGTCAGGAGGGAGAAAACAGCAGATAGGGAGGGGAAGGAGGTTAAGTGCAAGGGAAGAGAAGAGTGGAGGCCAGGTTCAGACTTGGAAGGAAGGATAAATATTGGGGTGAAGCACGTCATCCAAGATGGGAGATGTTAGAAGTTCCTTTTGGATAAGAGGTGGAGGTTGATGACTTGGAGAGAGGGTGGGACACATCAGTAAAGGTACAGTAGGAGGTGGGGAATGGAGAGGAAAGGAACACCAGGGGGTGAGGGGGATCGAGGCAGCTGTTGGTGTAGAGGATACAGATATGTTTAAGGAAATGGAGGAGATGTGGGAAGGGGATGACGTCATTCAGGATCCTCATGGGAGACAGGAGACAGATACAGAAAGTGAGGCAGTGCACATGGCATTCAAGAATTTGGCGGATTTTATAGAAATTAGGAGGGGCAGAGATCCAGGTGACACTGGCATAACAAAGAATGGGACAGATCAAGGATTTTTAGGTAGGAAGAAAGCAATCCCCAAGTCCACCTGGAGAAGAGTTTCAGGAGGTGGAGTCTGCTGTGGGCTTTGCATTGAATGGTAGAGACATGCTGAGTCCAAGTGAGGTTACGGTCAAGGTGAGGCCAAGGTATTTCAAGATGGGGTTAGGATAGGGCAGTAATAGATGGGGAGGTAGAAATCAGGGAGTCAGAAGGAGTGGGAAGAGAATACCATAATGAGTGCATGGTTTTGGAAGGATTGATTTGATGGAGCAACTGGCTGCACCAAGTAGTAAACTGGTTTAGGTGGGTTTGGAGGAAGCGCTGGGACAATTGAAAGTTAGGATGGAGAGCAAGGAAGGCGGTGTCATCAGCATATTGAAGGAGATCGTGGGTGGGATGGTTTGGGCATATCAGTGGTCTACAGGAGATATAGAAGAGGAGAAAGGATGGAGCCCTGGGGGCATACTTGTGGTAAGGTAGAAGATATGGGAATTGGCATTGTGAATGGTGACATAGGATGGACGGTGGAGAGGTAGAAGGCAGTGAGATGGATAAAGTACATAGGAAGGGTGTAGGTCTGGAGCTTGAAAAGGAGTCCTAAATGCCATACACGGTCATAGGCATTCTGGAGATTAAGGGGAAAAAAATAGCAGAGCAATGGGGTGGAGGGCGTGGAAGGGGGGGCAGGGTGAGGCAGAACATGGAGCTGGTGCAGGGTAAGGCAGGGTGCAGGGGCAGGGCAGGGCGTTGGGGGAGGGCGACAGACAAAAGAGACGGTGTGATGGACTGGGATGTGGTCACTGCCAATGGGATCGAGGACTCCTGCATTGTTACACCCAAGGAGGTTGGGGGAAGCGAGGACAGTATTGGAGATGGTGTTACTTTTGGGACAGGTATGCTGAGGAAGGGACAAAGTCACCTCGGATGGTGGAATGGAACTGATACCACCACCAGGGGGTTCGCAGGGTCACAGCTATGAATGTTAAGGTCTGCAGCAATCACAAAGGTGGACAAGGTGCAGTCAGTAAGGGAGAGGAATTAATAGGCGATGGGCACTGGAGGACAGACATAGATTGTGAAACAGGTGACAGTGAGGGCAGGGGGGAGGGAAAGACACTGAGGATCAGGCGTTCGGTACCATCATTCAGCAGGGGCTGTTGCCACACAGGGATATGCTTCAGGTTGCCAATAGTGACCCCATCTCATGTTAAGGGGCAGGGATTATCAGTATGGTTAAGGACATCGGGAGAGGTGTCGACAATGTGGTAAGGCTGTAGGAAGATTTCATTCAGGATGAAGGCATCAACCTGGTGTTGGGACATAGTAAGCATGAATAGGGGCTTGTTTGCAGGGAAGGGGAGGATATTTTGATAAAGGATACTCTCGTTGTGCCTGGACAGAGAGAGTGGAAGTGGAAGGAGGTCAGGCAAGAAAGGTTTTGTAGAGGGTGTCGAGATATGTAAAGACAAAGTGACTTGGTTATGGGAGTAGGTGGTGTAGGTATTCAGGTGCAAAAAGGAACAGGTGGTGAGGGAGATCTGCTGGAGGGTGTGTGGGCGTTTGAAGGGGTGGATGTTTTGAAGTACGATGGTAAGGAAACAGATGATGTCTTTGTCTGTGGAGGTGAGGATGGGTAGATGGAAGTGTTAGGGTGGAGGGTTTTATCAATGGTTCAAACGGGGACAGTGAGCTCTAGTTTGGTTCACGGGGGGTATGCCTTGCATTTAGAGGATTAGGTGGGCTGGGCTTCATTACATGTATTTCAGCAAGGAGGGGAGACCAGGTTGGGACACTTTTTGAGGAAATGAGAGGCTTTGCGGTGGGGGCAGGTGGAAGGACTTTCACAGGCAGAGGAAAGGCTAACGTTACAGACAAGGCACTTTTGGCATAGGTATAACTGTGGGGGGGGAGTGGGAGGAGCCAACAGGGTTCTGGCAGTCACAAATAAGGGCTCCCTATGTGAGTAGGTGGTCGATGGAGAAGGGGGATTTGGTGAAAGATGCATAAAGAAGGTGCAGCTGGAGTCACTGTAGATACTGCAGGCAAAGCATATTTTGAGTGTAGTATGGGCATTCAGTTCCGCCAACACCTCCATCTCCATGACCACAGGTCTGAGCTTTGTGGTCATGGTGGTGAAGGTCGGAGGGTAGTGGGGGTTTGGGGATAGTGGGGATAGAGGATGGGATAAGAAAGGGTGTAAGGGTGGCATGGGGGCCAAAGGTGACACGGGAAATCTTTTTGAGGTGGTCAGTGCCGAGGGAGGGATTGAGGTATTCGATAAGGATGGAGTCCTTTTGGGGAATGAGTTGAGAAATGGGGGCACTGGGGAAGCTTTTGCAGATTTACAAGGTGAGGGCATGGGCAGGAAGGAACTGGGGGTTGCGGCGGGAGAGGATGAAGGTGTGCATGGCGGGTGGTTGGGATGTGGGAATAGGGGGTGTATCCATGGGTTGTCAGAAATGGTGGGTGATGGAGACGGTTTTTTCGTGGAGGGGAGGAGTGGAGTTGACACTATGTTGTTTAGGGTGTTTTTTGCTGAGGGCAGCCTTGGAAGAAGGGTGAGGGGTAGGGTTAAGTGGAAGGTCAGGGGAGGCAGGCCTTTTTTGGGGTGCAGAGGTGCCAACAGGAGGTGGTGTCAGCGAATTGTCTGGGATGGTGACTGTGGCCTCACAGGCTGGATTTGGAGGGCAACTGGGGAGGGGTATCTCATGAGGAAGGATGGTGATGGCAGTGACGGGGGAGGGGGTAGAGCTGGGAGGGGGAGCAGTAGTGGACTGATAAGTGTTGGTATAGAGTATTTGGAAGGATGTGGAGGGGGATGGAACAGTAATAGTAGGAGGTTTGGCATCAGGAGCAGGGGGCATAGGAGGTACTCCATGAAGCGATGGTGGGGGAATGGGAGGGGGCCGTGTAGATGGTGGTGGTGAGTACATGTTGAAATGGGAATGTGCCTACCATCGACGAGCGTCACCAAGTTAGGGAAATGATGGGCATGGAGATCATGCAGAACAGGGGAAGATGAAGAGAAAGATACAGCACAGTGATGACGCGCAGCCAGCACAGACCGACAAGTGCCAGGCAGGATGTGGTGCACGGTGGACAGAGGGCAGGAGGTGGTGGACGGCCATCAGCAGAACCAGAAGCGGTGGGCGACGGCGACGGCAGCGGCAGATGGCAGCGACACAGTGCACTGAGCTTCCAACTGGAGCATCGGTTTTGGTTTGGTTTTGTTTTGTTTTGCTTTAGGGCGCAAGAAACAACTGGGGTCATAAGTGTGCAAGTCAAAACTGTAGAACACCAAGACAGAGAGGAGATAAGAAACGACTATACATTAGGCCCTACTGACGTAAGAGAAGGCAGTTTAGAACAGGGGCATGTAGAAAGGGCTTAAAGAGGCTCCATACGGAAACAGACCCAAAACAAAAAATTAAATATGCTTCACCATGTTGCTTTGGCCGATAAAAATTAAAACATGGTCGACAGCCCATTCATCATTTGCTAAAATGGACGAAAACTCAGATGGCAAACCCAAGTGGGACCACAAATGGCTAAAAAATAGACATTCTGTCACGAAGTGGCGGACAGTTAAAACTTGGGCGCAATTTGTACACAGTGGTGGGGTAGCGCCAATTATAAAATGACGATGGCTAATAAGGCAGTGTGCAATATGCAGTGTAGTTAAAATAACTTCGTCCTGGTGGAAGGGCCGATAGGAGGTCGTCCAAGCTGCTGGGAGAGGCTTAACAAGCTGGAGTTTATTCCCGTGAAGGGAGGACCATTGGCGATGCCAAAGGGACACTACCTGCTGACAGACGTCAACACAGAGATCATCGCAGAGAATACATGAACTAGCAGGCTGTGGTACGTGGACTGCAGCCTTGGCAGCAGCGTCTGCAGTCTCGTTTCCTGAAAGACCGATTTGACCAGGAACCCACAAAAACTACACAGTGACTCCACCAGGAAATCTGCAAATAATGCAGGCTGTCACAGATCTCTCCCAGCCCTACTATTCATCCAATACTTACTATTACTCGTATTTCAGCTGTGTTAGTATTGTTTAGCAACTTGAGGCGACCAGAGAAAGATTAGAGCCACAGTAGTGTCGAAAATTTAGTAGTATGTCAATTACGGGTGCAATCGTAAACAAATATCATACTATCACTCCAGAGAGACTGGAGACTGGAATACACTGTTTTTCTAGGTTGTTCCTGTGTTATGGAAATGGTACAACCACGAACGATAACTACACATATCCTAAGTGTTTGAAAGGGCACTTCGAAAACACCCCATATACTTTTTCATATTCTGCACACAATATGAGACAGAGGTTTGAGATAAATTTGCATCACAGACAAAGCGACGAGGTAAAGAGTTACATTCAGCCTGAGCCAGCATTCAACCTGAGCTCGCATTCAGCAACATTGTGGGCCAGCAAGTGTACCGACATCTGTGATGTCTTGGTTGTAGCCCCAATGAGCCCCATAAGCGTAACAGCTGTTAGTGTTTGCTGTAGAGTGTATTTTTATACCGAGTCAGGGTGACAAAAATAACTTAAAGAACTCTTTATCTCTAGTTCTTTTGTAGCGATAACATATGTGTAACCTCCGACAATGAAGGCCGCCTTAAAATGTCATGTAAAATTTCAAGTAATATTTGCACAGTTTTCTACGCACTTAGGAAGTTTCTTTAAAACTGCAACACGTCACGTAGAAAAGACGTGACACTAGAGCTGTGGAGAATAATGGTAGCTAACGCATTAATCAAGATTATCGGGGAGTGTAGTAGAAAATCTGAAAATAGAACGGCTGGAACTAAAAGTTTTCATACCCAATACGCAAGAAAGAAATCAAGTTAGACGCCAACATCTACTAAGGCAGCTTCCTATTGCTAACCGGTTAGAAAGTTCGCAGCTCGTGTTCGTACGGTAGCGTTCTCGCTTCCCGCGCCCGGGTTCCCGGGTTCGATTCCCGGCGGGGTCAGGGATTTTCTCTGCCTCGTGATGACTGTCTGAATCCGCGCGACCGCTACGATCGCAGGTTCGAATCATACTTCGGGCATGGATGTGTGTGATGTCCTTAGGTTAGTTAGGTTTCAGTAGTTCTAAGTTCTAGGGGACTGATGACCATAGATGACCATAGATGTTAAGTCCCATAGTGCTCAGAGCCATTTGAACCATTTGAAGTTCTTTAAATGGATATTTTGGAGAAGCTCTCACAATAGCGTAACTGAAATGTTCCACAACCGCCAGTGCGAGGTACTAAAAGCAAGACACTGTGCATCAGGAAACGGCTAGGACTGAGAACCTGCTTTCCAAATGACTCAAGGAATGTTCATTAGCGTTCATAGCTTGAGTACAATCAAGTACTGAGGGTATACTGTCTAAATAGAAAGGTTACGGAATCACGTTAAGCTTAATCACAATGAATGTGGCACCTAAGAAGGTGCATGACATGCAATTAGCGAAGTTATGACAGTGAAAAATTTGCCGCACAATAATATAACAGTTAGGAAACAATTATGGTTACCCACAGCTGCACAGATGCTTGACAGTAACAGGGCATGCCCTCTCTTTCTCTTGGCCTTATTCCGTATCATAACATGGTGGGCAGTTTAATTCCTGGATTTGGTAATTTTTGTGGTAGATGGTGGCTGGATGATCTTCCTGTTACCATTCATTTCCCATACTGGACGGAATTCGTGCATGCCACGTTTTCCTAAATAGTTGTCAATCGTGTAACGTGAGGCAGAACGTGGGTACCAGCCCTGTATTCACCATGCTGGATGTGGGAAGCCACCTAAAATCCCCATCCACACTGACCAGCGCACAGGACGTCGTCGTCAATGCACCGGGCGGCGTGGAAGTGGCGTGCTAACGTGCTCGGCTACCTCCGTTGGTTGTGAGGACCCTGTATGGCGCATTTACAAGCGCTGATGGCTTGCGATAGCGTTTTCTGATAAACAGCTGTGCCAACGTCTAGGTAAGTCATTTATCGCGCCAGACGGGCTGTAAATGCACCTCAGATGTGCTCTACAGGATTCACAAGTGATTACGTTGCTGTCTAGTTCTTGGTCCATGCGGAGAACATGTTTCTACCCTACAGCCATTTCAAACCTATGGTTATTTGTGAGGATGTGGCAGCGAATGCATGACTGACTTTCAGAAGTCTTTGGCCCATCATTCAGTCTAGATACGACTGTACATCAGGGAATGCATTTCCAATACAGTGTAATGTAGTTTATTAAGTTCAATGCAGAAGATTTTCTGCATAAAGTTTTTAAATAGCAGTTGGAGTAGTTTAGAATGACTATTTCGTGACTGTCACGAGTTAAAAATTGAAAGAGAAGTTGCTTATTAATGAGAGATATATTTTGCGGCAAATTAATAGCTGAATTCGGCAATTGACAGTTGCATCCAATAAATGATGAGTTCAGATACTGTCCGGCTACAACTTTTAAATAAAATTTATTCCTAAGCTGCTTCGCAGTATATCACCAAAGTACCTAGGTTATCAGCAGCATCCACGTCATTTGTCTCCCAACTCTGCGTAAAGGAGGCTGTATGCAGCAAGAAAGCCAAGTCCATCGCGTTTTCACTGAATGCATGTGGTGTCTGTTCTTTCGGACATCTTCGCACGTCAGCACACACACACATACACACACACACACACACACACACACACACACACACACACACACACACACACTCGCGCACACACACACACAAACACACACGACGGCCAGTGAGCCCTTCAGAGCAGATGCATACCAAGTTCGAAGTCTTATGTGAATCGGCGAGATGCCGCGAGTAATGAGGCTAATCAGCAGGGGCAGTACATCAGTAGTGTGTGGTGTAAGTTGAGAATTCGGGTCTGACGGAAGGCGGGCAAAATTAGTCCGTGCAGTGATGGTGACCCCTGTGTTCGGTGCATCTGCCTAGTAAGCAGAAGACCTACGTCCGAATCCTGGTCCAGCACAAATTTTCAACTTGCTCCATTGATATAAATCAGTGTCCACTTCTAGGTAATGTCTTTAATTCCTTCGTTTCTTGTTTTCACTGTAATGCGATCTAGATGCAAGTCCTCTCCTCACAGCAACCGCAACGAGATTCGTCTCCCAAGTGTAACACTTCCTTCACCATATCCTAAACGTCAACTTCGTCCTATATTGCGTCCCAAACGCAGCTTCTTCCTTATTCATAAACTTTTTTAAAATTTAGAAACGGAGTACCTGCAGTCCCACACTTGCTCGGTGACTATCACTAGGTGTTCTAGTCACCTCCGTGAATGGATAGTTAGCTATCTTGAGTTCACAGGATGAGGGTCTGTACGTGTGGGTGCAATCAACTTTTAAAATAGTTCCATATGGGTGGCAGTAAACAAAGATTTGAAGAATAGTGGTACAGAGCAGAGAGGGAAAAACGTTCCAGGGCGAAACGCGGGAAAAGTTGTGTGCAACAATCTAGGCGGGTGGTATGCTTGCTGCCCATAGCAGCAGTTCATCGAAAGATGCAGGGATTGTTAATAACGAAGCTACGGTTGTTGCAGGTCGTCGACCAAGTGTCCTGGGCCAGCTGCAGTGGTCTCGGTACTGATTCGTGCCGAAATCGTCGTAAGAGGGGACAATTTTATAATAAAATTGACCCGTCGGTGTATATTACAACGGGAGGGGGGCGGGGGGGTTGTTTGTAACTTGCGTGTTGTCAGCTTCCCAGAGTCTGCATGATATGCTGTCAAGTATAGTTAAAAAGGAGCCAGTCATCTTTGCTGAGACACGAGGGCTCGCCGAAATCATACCTGTGTTTTTGCTAGACTTCCTATAGTTGATCATTTTTTACCAGACAGTTTTCTTTTTACATAGCTGGTCGGTTTTCTCTAAAAAGAGAATTTTTGGAACTACGCCACCCACAACGCCTCAGCACGATCACTTCTCATTGGTACCGACTTCCACTGCTCCACTTCTAGCCCCCACAGTGATTAGTGATGCCAGTTACTACATAAATCAACATAAAATATTTTTCGAACAAATAGGCTGATTTAAATTAATGAATCGTCATTGCATGCACGCCAGTACACTGAACATTTTGATACAAAACAGGACATAGTTATCTTAATTCGTATTCAGGAAACGGTTAATGTAATATTTACATTTCTGCGCAAGTTAACGTGTACAAAAAAGATACTACAGACACATAAAATACATCGTTTTATATGTATTGTTCAATACATTTCTTTGGATGCAACCAGACTTCATTATCATGCACTACCTGCCACTTAAAAAAATCAAGACAGTTCATTCCTTCTCCCAGACAAAGAAGTAACCAACATTTTTATCGAGAGTGAGTTAGAGTCGCAATAGTGCTGTATCTAACGTTCTGAATCTGCTTGTTAATTTGTTTCTGCCACTTATTACTTTTGGTACCAATGTCGAACTGAAAAATACGTTGTTGCAGGGGATAACGCTCTAATGCAAGCTCATGCATAACGGCATGAATGTTGTAAATGGTAGAGCGCAAAAACGCTTGAATAAAGGAAGGAAACCTCAAATTAACATTTGCGAGAATAAGGACAATAAATGCTAGGCACTGAGTGGTAGCGGATGTTTTTACATACCAAGAAGAAATAGTCACGCTCCTGGAAAATTTATGTGTGGTGGGGTGAGTGGGACAACATTGGAACTGTTACTCGTTATGAAAGAAAGATCTCTCACTATTCGCGTAGCCAAAAAATTGCAGTGTTTGATATTTGTAATTTTAATACAGTAGTGTAACGTTCACCGAAACTGGAATGTTTTGGGCATAATTCCGATTCTTCAAATACTTTTCAATCTAACATAAGCCTAACGATGATAGATTTTTAGAGATATGATGAAAATATTAGGAATGGAAATTCTATCTTTTCTAGTAAAGAACTTGCCACTGTTGGTTTTCACGCGGAGATTTATCTAAAATAATAAGGGACAGTTCTCTCAGGGATTTTATGTAATTTATTATGACAAGAGGATACCATTTTTGGTTTTCTAGTGCACTGAGATGGTGGATGTGAAGAGTCGTAAAAGAGAAGAAAGTGTATTTTTTCCATTGTTCACATAGGCCACAGAAAAGGAAAGCTATACGTTTGTCAGAGGACACGATGTAATGTTTTACATATTACAATTCTCAGATTTAATTTTTGATAAACAATCTGAAGCGCAGTTCGCTCCTCTAAGACAAAAGATGAAAGCTTTCCAACAGGCTTCATAGAATCGCGCATCATGACAAATATAATGAATTATGTCCAAAGCACGAATGCTACCTCAGATTATTTGATTGGTTGGTTTAAAAGAGGGGGGAAGTTACCAAACTATGAGGTCATGAGTCCCTCGTTCCTAATAAAACAATGCCACAAGTGTGAGAATAAAACACACGAGACATATAACACAAAACGGAAAGAAAGGAAAAACCACAAGAATGAAGGAATGGCAACTAACACTAAAAGGAACACAAGAGGACAAGAAAACAACAGAGAGACGCTAGAAAAAGAAGCGAGTAAAACAAGAAAGCAGATTACATTGGCTGGCTGACCACGAAAATGAAAAGGAAAAACCAGCCACTCTGCAACACATTAAAACCTCCACCCTAAAACCACTAGCATGGAGGACACAGAGGGATAAAGGACATGTGCTAAAACTTAAATCAAATGATTAAACCCACCCTCACGAATAAAACGTAAAGCTGCATCCCCAAGATTTCGTCGCTGGGCAGTCAAAGTGGGATATCGCATCAGAATATGGGCCACTGTCAACAGGGCGCCGCACCGACACTGAGGCGGGTCTTCATGGCACAAGAGGTAACCGTGGGTCGCCCAAGCTTGGCCAATGTGGAGCCGGCAGAGGACAACTGTTCCCGTGCAAGAGGCATGGAAGGCTTCCACACATTCGTAGTCTCCTTAATGACACGCAGTTTGTTGTCCGTTCTGTTATGCTATTCTGTCTCCCAAAGCCGAAAACCCTGCGGCGTAAGTCAGAACGCAGGTCAGGTTCAGAAATGCCCATCTCCAGAAGCGCTTTCCACGTAGCCTGTCTGGCCAGACTGTCGGCAAGTTCGTTGCCTGGGATGCTGACGTGTCCTGGGGTTTACACAAGCACCACTGAACGATGGGACTCGTACAGGGCACTTATTGACTCCTAAATGGACGCCACCAAAGGATGGCGAGGGTAGCACTGGTCGATAGCTTCTAAACTGCTCAAGGACTCAGTACGCAGAAGAAACGATTCCTTGGGGCATGAACGGATATACTGATGTGCATGAGATACGGCCACCAGCTCTGCAGCTATCAGATAAGCAATGCTGTAGAATATGGCCTCTGTGGACAAAGGAGGAGCCAACATTACCATCAGCCATCGAGCCATTGGTGTAAACCACTTCAGAGCCCCGGAACACTTCAAGAACGAGAGGAAGTGACAGCGGAGAGCCGCAGGGTTAACGGAGTCCTTAGTGTTATGTGAAAGGTCTAAGGAAAGCTTCGGCCTACAGCTACACCATGGAGGTGTACGTGAACGGACCTCGAGGAGAGGTGGTGAAGGGAAGGACTCCAGTTCAGACAGAAGCAATCGTTAGCCCTGACTTAGGCCGCCTATGTGGGAGATGAACCGCCATGTTTGGGAAATGAAGACAGTAATTATGATGTTCAGGAGAGCTATGAATGTGGGGAACGTAACTGGCCAGCAGTTGTGCATGTCTGATCTTCAATGGACGGCCTACAGCCTTCAACAGTATGCTTGTCACCGCACTCATCCTAAGAGCTCCGGTCACTAGTCGAACTCAGCAATGGTGCAATGGGTCGAGCAAATGCAATGCTGAGGGCGCCATGGAACCATAAATCACACACCCATAGTCAAGGCTGGATTGAACAAGGTCTCTGTAGAGCTGCAGCAGCATGGAGCTATCTGCACCCAAGTTGGTGTTGCTCGGGCAGCAGAGGGCATTGAGGTGCTGCCAACACTTGCGTTTAAGCTGACGAAGATGGGGAAGCAAAGTCAAATGAGCGTCGTAAACCTGAACTAAGAATCGATATGTCTCCACTTCAGTGAGTGGATCGTCGTTAAGGTAAAGTTCTGGTACCAGATGAATGGTATGAAGCTGACAGAAATGCATGACACACCTCTTCATGGAGGAAATCTGCACCTCGTGGATGGCTCCCTGTAGGCGACACCAGTACTGGAGCAGCCGAACAAAATGCAGAAGTCGTCTGCATACAGAAAAGGTGAGACGGAGGTCGCGACAGCTGCTGCTGGACCGTTAATGACCAGTAAAACTAGAGATACACACAATACAGAGCCCTGTGGGACTCCAATCTCCTGGATATGGATGGAACTATGGGAGGCACCAACTTGGACACAGAAAGTACGAAGTGACAGAAAGTTTTGGACAAAAATCAGGAGTGGGCCCCGGAGACCCCACTCATACAATGTGGCTAGGATATGATGTCGCCAGGTCATGTCGTATCCTTTACGTAAGTCAAAAAAGACAGCAACCAGGTGTTGGCGTCTGAAAAGGCTGTTTGGATTGCAGACTCGAGGGACAGAAGGTTATCCGTGGTAGGACGACCCTGCAGAAGTTGCCCTGACATAGAGCCAGTAGGCCACATGATTCCAGGACCGATCCCAACCGCCAACACACCATACATTCCAGTAGCTTACAAAGAACGTTGGTGAGGCTGATGGGCCGATAGCTATCCACATCAAGCGGGATTTTTCCGGGTTTGAGCACCGTAAAGATGCTGCTCTCCCGCCATTGCGATGGAAAGACGCCATCGCACCAGATCTGATTGAATCTTGTAATCAGATGAGATATGTTTAATCATTGGCTGTGGACTCGATCAGGCCAAGGAGCTGTGTTGGGGCAATGTGCTAGGGCACTGAGGAGCTCCCACTCTGTAAATGGAGCGTTATGGGATTCAGTGAGTCATGTAGTGAATGAGAGGATTTTCCCTTCCAGCCGCCATTTGAGAGTGCGAAAGGCTGGGGGGTAATTCTCCGATGCAGAGGCTCGAGCAAGGTGCTCGGCAATCGCGTTTGCGTCGGTAGATAACACGCCATTTATGGTAAAAATGGGAACACCTGTTGGGATCTGGTACACGAAACGGCGTTTGATCTTTACCCAGACTTGGAAAGGTGATGTATGGTACCCAATGGTCGAGACGTATCTCTCCCAACACTCCTGTTTCCATCGTTTGATAAGTTGGCGAATGCGGGCACGGACGGCTCCAGAGAGGGGTGACTCTTATGCTGCTGTAGAGCTCGCCGACGCTCCTTAATTGCTTCAGCGACTTCTGGCGACCACCAACCGACTGCCTTACGCCGGGGGCACTCTAAAGAGCGAGGGATCGTGATTTCTGCTGGAGTAACAATTGTTGTAGTCACCTGCTCAACCACCATATCGATGTTACCATGCGTGGGAGCTTCAATGGTGACAGTAGCGGTGAAAGTTTCTCATCCTTCCTTGTTTAAAGCCCATCTGGGCAGGCGTCCATGGGCCTGATGGTGGGGCAATGACAGGAAGATGGAGAAGTGGTCACTACCACATAGGTCGTCATGTGCTCTCCAGTGGATAGATGGGAGAAGTCCTGGGCTGCAAGTTGATAAATCAGTGGCCGAGTAACTACCATGAGCCACACTTAAATGTGTGGTGGCCCCAATATTTAAGAGGCAGAGGTTGAACTGAGACAGTAATGTTTTGACATCTCTGCCTCGGCCAGTAAGCACAGCGCCACCCCACACGGGTTATGGGCGTTGAAATCTCCCAAAAGTAGGAAAGGTTTAGGGGGTTGATCAATCAGTGCAGCTAATGCATTCAGGGGTACTGCACCATCTAGAGGAAAATATACACTGCAGACAGTTACTTCCTGGGAACCTGGATTCCTGGAGGGCAATGCAGATAGCAGGTGTAAAGCTTAACAGTTGCTGTAGCTCAGACAGGCAGTGGAAATAACCGCAGCAGTTCCACTGGAGGATGACGTCATCATGAGACTAGGGAAGGCATGGAACATTCAATGAAGCAGTTTTCACCTCAGGGTAACTTGCTGCCATGTAAGTATCGCCTGAACAGTCTATATCCATTGTATCTGAGGGTCTGGCGAGATCTATGTCCTCAGCAGACGCCAGGATCTCCATACCATCCTCAGACACAGAGCTTGTAGGTATCGGTGGTGTGGGTGCCACAGGAATTTCCTTGGTCTCAGTGGTCTCCTTTTAGGATTTCTCTCGCTGCTCGTTGGGTTTCCCTGACTGGGAGGACTTCACTGGCTCAGGTTCTGGGACTGAGGATGAGCATGAAGACCTACGACCAGCTGCTTTTGAGCCCTTCAAACACTGGTGGGTGTCATCTTTCCCACTAGCTGAAACCTGGGAACGGAGTGACCCAAGGGACCCCTTCCTAGCAAGAGAAGCCAAAGAAGACTTACGCTTCTCCAGCTTAGAAGTGGGGATGGTCGTCCCTGATGGTTGGTGGATGTTGCTCCCGAAGTAGGTGGTGTGGGAGCAACAGGGAGGGCAATGCCCCTCACAATCAAGGGTGCAGGTGTAGTATTCCAGCTCTGAGAGGTAACTGGGTGTAGCGGAGCTGATAGTGCCAGAACTGTTGTAGTGACGGCGTAAGACTATGTCTTACATACAGGATGCAGGCGTTCAAATTTTCTCTTAGCGTCAATGTAGGTTAGTTGGTCCAGGGTCTTTTACTCCATGATTTTCCTTTCTTTCTGTAGAATCCTGCAGTCTAGCGAGCAAGGCAAATGGTGCTCTCCGTAGTTGACACAGATAGGAGGTAGGGCATGTGGAGTATTGGGATGTGATGGGCATCCACAAACTCGCTGTGTGTTGCTGAAAGACATATGGCCGAACTTCCAGCACTTAAAGCACCGCTTGAGGGGAGCGATATAGGGCCTTACTACACAGTGGTAGACCATCATCTTGACCTTCTCGGGCAATGTATCACCCTCATAGGCCAAGATGAAGGCACCGGTGGCAACCTCATTAATCCTCGGACCCCGGTTGATTCACTGGATGAAATGTACACCTCACCACTCTAAATTGGCCCTCAACTCATTATCAGACTGCAAAAGGTTTCTGTCGAATACGATACCCTGGACCATATTTAAGCTCTTATGAGGTGTGATGGTTACAGAAAGATCTCCCAGCTTGTCACAAGTGAGTAATGCCTGTGACTGGGCAGAGGGTGCTGTTTTGATCAAGACTGACCCAGATGTCATTTTGGACAATTCCTCCACCTCCCCAAACTTGTCCTCTAAATGCTCAACAAAAAACTGAGGCTTCATCATCATGAAAGATTCCCCATCAACTCTCAAACATACAAGACACCGGGGTGAATAAGATCCGCTGGCATACCTAGCCTGATGTTCCTCCCATGGTGTGGCCAGGGAGGGGAATGATTTGGGATCATACTTCTGTGCATTGAATTGAGCTTATGAACACTTAGAGGCTGCTGGTGTGTCACAACCAGCAAAAGATGATGAGCTAGCTTCATTGCATGTCATCTGCTCTGATGCCACTGCTTCCCTTTCATGTCCCTTGACACTTATAACTTCCATCTGCTTTCTAGACAAGTTGTAAAGAGCCTCTCACTCCTTGTATTCTACCGATGCTATTTTCAGAATTCCAAAGAGAATATACCAGTTGACATTGTCAATAGCTTTCTCAGAGTGTAAGAATGCTATAAATGTAGATTTGCCTTTCCTTTGCCTACCCTCTATGAGAAGTCATAGGGTCAGTATTGCCTTGCATGTCCCACATTTCTCCAGAAACCATACTGATCTTCCCTGAGGTGAGCTTCTATCAGTTTTTTTCCAATCTTATATAAATAATTCATGTTTATATTTTGCAACCATGACTTTTTAAATTGGTAGTTCACTAACATTCACATCTGTTAGTAGCTGCATCCTTTGGAATTGAAATTATTACATTCTTTTTGAAATCAAAGGGTATTTTGCCTTTCTCATACATTTTGCACACAAGATGGAATAGCTTTATCGTGGATGACTCTCCAAAGGCTATTAGTAGTTCTGACAGAATGTTGTCTACTCAGGGGGCCGTGTTTTGACTTGCGTTTTACAGTGCTCTGTGAAATCCCTCTTACAGCATCATATCTCCCATCTTATCTCTCTATATATAATCTTGCCTTCAAATTCATCTCACTTGTAGAGCCCGTCTGTCTGCCCCGATAGCTGAGTGGTCAGCACGGCGGTTTGTCATGCCAAGGGGCCTGGCTTTGATTCCCGGTTGGGTTGGAAATTTTCTTTCCTCAGGGACTGATTGTTATGTTGTCCTCACTATCATTTCATCATCATCAGTGGAAGGCAAAGGGAAACCACCACTGGAAGCACTTTCCTAGACGCTCAGGTGGTGGACCTCTCTGATGAGGCTTCCCCCATGACAAGACCTGCTATAAAGCAGAACACAAAGTTTTTTTCATAGCCCCTCTACATACTCCCTCCACCTTTCACCTCTCCATTCTTTGCTTAGTACTGGTTATCCATTCAAGCTCTTGATTTCATATAGCCACTTCTCTTTTCCCCAAAGGCCTCTTTAATTTTTAATTTTCTTGTATGCAGTATCTATCTTTCCCCTAGTGATGTATGCTTATACATCCTTACATTTGTCCTCTAGATATTCAGTGGTCACTGTGAATCTCACTTCTTTAGACATTTTTATTCCCTTTTGTCAGTTTCATTTGCTGCCTTTTAATATTTTCTCCTTCCATCAGTTTAGTTAAATATCTCCAGTGCTATCCAAAAATTTTTACTAGGCCTTTTCTTTTTACCTATATGATCCTATGCTGCCTTCCCTATTTTTTTCTCTTGAAGCTACCCATTCATTTTCTACTGTATCCCTTTCCCCTCTTCTAGTCAGTTGTTGCCTAATTTACCCTCTGAAACTCTTAGCAACCTCTTATTGTTTCAATTTATCCAGGTCCCATCTCCTTCATTTCCTACATTTTTGCAACTGCTTCAGTTTTAATCAACATTTCATAAGCAATAAATTGTGGTCAGAATCCACATTCACCTCTGGAAATGTCTTACAGTTTAAAATCTGGTTCCAGAATCTCGGTCTTACAACTATATAATCAATATGAAACCTTCTAGTGCCTCCAGGACTCTTCTGTGTATACAAAATTCTGTCATGATTTTTAAACAAAGTGTTAGCAATGACTGAATTATGCTCTGTGTAAAATTCTACCAGGCACCTTCCTCTTTCATACCCTTCCTCCGGTCTGTATCCACCTACTATTTTCCTTCTCTTCCTTTTCCTGCTATTGAATTCCAGTCCCCAACAAAATTAAATTTTCATCTCCCTTAACTATCTAAATAATTTCTTTTATCTCGTCATACATTTCCTCAATTTCTTCAGTAAATGCTGAACTAGTTGGCATATTGAATTATGTTATTGTGGTGGGTGTTGTAACGGAGCATATTAAAGGCTTTACTTTACCAAAGTATGCGATACCCTCCAAATTCAACCAGTTTAACGAGTATTTATGATTATAGAAAAGTTATTGTGTATGTTAACAATGATTGCATAACATGTCTCCATAAACTGTCAAAGCATTACATTATACTGAATAAATGACCCACACAAAAGTTAATATCACTTGATCACTGATACAGCAAATGTCATCATGTAAAAACACTAAGTTCATCTTAAATAATTAATATGAAGTACGAAAAATACTGGCCAACTTAGGTATTTTGGATCTCCTTAAATAAAAATCACCCAGTGAAACCTATTTGTTCACTAGGAGCGTTTTCACTCAGTATTCAAGTAATCAATCCTATTTTAGACGAAAACCAATGTAGTTCTTAATAATTCATGTTATTTACTTTTTTATGCAAATTAGAGAAGTCAATTGACAAACTTCTATAAAACGGCCTTTTTGTAACAAAGAATTATTCTGGCAAGTCAACAAATCTGTCTGTCATTTTAATAACATGTTAAATTATGTCACTCGATGCAAATTAATAACTTTTCTGCACAAATTATGATAATAGATGTACATCTGACTCATAAACTATATCTCTTTTTAGTAGTTCTTTGACAATGTTACAAATACAAGCAGCAAGTAGGGTCGGTGCACAGTCAGAATGTCACTTTGGTAAAGTGTGTTTGTGTGTTATTGTTTGAGGTGGATAAACAATGCAAAGAACATGTAAAGGAAGTACTACTTTGTGTTGTGTCATGGTCTTTGGTGGACAGTGGAATTAAGATGGCCACCAGAGTAATAAATATTTGATGTTTACATATTTGTTGGTTTCGCTCATTCTTTATCATCAACAGCACATAAAAAACACGGGACCTCATGTTTTTAACCCTAGACAACCAGATTTAGAGACAGCATCAGTATCGAGACACAGCATCGATCCAGCAAGCAGCAGCGTTTACCACAATAGATTTCAATGGTGCCAACCTAACATCAAGTGCTAAAAAGCTCCGTAAATGGGAGTGAAATAGTGTGATTATAGCAATTAGCAATATCTACGACTAGGCGACCATTACAGTGTGTACTTTGTGTTTTTCTTGGATACAATACTGTTTTCACTATGCTGTTCATAGTAGCTTATCTCAATTCCTATTTTCTTATTCATTATTAGAAATGCTTCTGCACTATCTGTATTTGATTTTGCATTTATAATCCCGTACTCATCTGAACAGAAGTTTGCTTCCTCTTGTCACCAGACTTCACTACTACCCACTATATCTCACTTCAGCCTAACAATTTGCACTTTTCATATTTCCTGAACTACCTGCCTGATTAAGGGCTCTAGCATTCCATGCTCTGACCCGTAGAATGCAGTTTTGTTTCTCCTGATGACGACACCCTCCTGAGTAGTCCACATACAGAGATCAAAATGGGGGGCTATACCTCCTGAATATTTTGTCTAAGGTGATGCCACCATCATTTAACCATGCAACAGAGCTGCACCTCTTCAAGGTATGTTATGGTTGTAGTTTCCCTTTAATTCAGTTATGTACAGTACCAGCATAGCAAGGACATGTTGACTGATGTTACGAGAGCAGATAAGTCAGCCATCCAGATTGTTGCCCCTGCAACTACAGTTTTGTTTGAGTAAGGAGAACATGGGAAAAAATTAACATGGAAAAAAGGAGAAATGAATCATGTAGGAAAAGAAACTTTTGAGGCACCAATAAAATTGTAAAGAAGTTAAAAATTATACGAGGAGAACATTGGAAAATCATAGTAAATGGGAAAAGAATTATGAATATAAGACAAAATGTATATACATACCTACAGTAGAAAATAATTCAATTAACAGACTTGTAAATAATTATAATAATGTTCAGGAAGATGATAGATGCTGAGTAACAGAATTTGAAAGACAGCCAAAAGGGCTAAAAACACTAGTTGGAGGCAATATCCAATTAAAAATATTAAAGTCATTTTGAAAAAATGCTTGCAATAATGTACACAGTAGAATAAATGTAATATATTTAAATATATTGATTTGACATTCGTGTTACACATCCCCAAATCCAAGAATAACTTTCTTATGAGATGATTGCAGAACTAAGAGCCTCAAAAATGTGTTTCATAATTAATGACTTGAATCCCTTAAAACAAAATTGTGGGAACCTTATAACACAGGAATTGTAGTATAAAATAAGCAATACTGATGTATAAATGATTATAACAGAATATTTATGGGTGAATAAATCTATTATGAAGAGCCTTCTTTGCATTAAAAGGCCTTTGAGAATGTTAAGTGAAATGCAATCTCAATGCAGTGGTATTCAGGAGAGTAAGGTGAACTCTCTATCTAGTCGTTTGCATCAGGTAATGTAAGCAATGCTTTCAATCATGTTTATTGCCTGCTATGCGAGGCACTTAAATGCTGAAGAGATCAACTGGAGTTATGAATCTGTCTTCATAGTTGGAAATATATTTTCTGTCAATGATGCTGCAAAGGCTCTCATGTTTTTGTCTCAGTACACAAAGTAAGCTATAAAGAAAGTCTGAGAACTAGAAAGAAAGAGACTAACTCTTTATATTGCTGGCTGTGATGCCCTGTTAGAAAACAGCAAAAAAGGAGTTAAAAAGCACTTTACATAATCAACATAATACTAAAGTAACAATCTGGCTTTAAGATAAATAATGGTGACAAAAAGTAGAGAGACACACTGACAGATTGTATCACATGCATAAATCTAATCTCAGGATGGAAATGGATAAATAAAAAGTCCCATAAACTTGTTACCACATCCACTACTGCTCTTAGTCTACATAAATGACCTCACAAGGAGGGTAAATAATTGTTTGCTGATGACAGAACACAATAGTGTGGGGTCTGAAATCAACCATACCTCACACAGCTGAGATGATTACTGAACAAACTTAAACTGATTTATTACACATCACTTAAATGTTAACCCCACAAAGCATCATATCATGCAGTGAAATCAAAGAAACATAATCTGCTGGTACCAGAAATAGATTTTAATCTCTATACTGAATATTAAATAAAATACTTTGCGTAAAATTCCTTATTGTGAAGTTCGATAAGAAGCTCCAATTCAGCACATAAATAATTTAGGTCCAGTCTCATTTACACTTGAAATTATCTTATTCTGCATTTATTTGAAGACAAAAGAGGTGTCTTATTTAGCACATTTTCACTCCCTGGTGTTTATCAAATTTTCTTCTGAGGCACTGTAGCTAAGAAAGTCAATTCTTAATTTAATAAGAGTGAACAGAAAGAACATTTTGTAATGTAGACGACTGCACAACTTAATGGTGTCTTTTTAAGAATATTGGAATACTAAAGCTGACTTTCCAACACTTTCAGTTCTTAATGGTACTTACTTCTGGTAATAAAAATCAGCTTCAGACGACCTGCAGTTTACTCAGTGTAATAGAAGACATGAAATTATTTTCATACTGAATTTGCCTCCTTGTCTATGATACATAATACACTACATCATCAAAGGATTTCGACTGAAAGCTAGCAAAGTATTTATTCTTTGTCATATACCTGTCAACAACTCAACACTTCTGGCATCTGGTGAGTTGTCTCCTTTATCCTTAATTATTTTAATTCTGTCAGAACTTTCCTTACTGTATTTAAGGAATAAATTATTTAAAAGTAAATAGGGTCACTCTGTAGAAAACTTGCAATGCCATTAACCACAGAACTGCTTCTTGCTCTTGATAAAGACAACAGAGTCAAATCTCAAAATCAACAAGAGAATGGTCCTTCATTAAGGAGACTCCAAATGGAACATTCAACAGAGATTTTACTGATTAATCACTAAATCATATTGATTTTATTAAACTGGAAACTTACCAGTCCATCAGAAAGAATTGCAACATAACTTCTGACTGAGAAAGGAGTGACAGTGCCCACACAAAACATTTTACACAAAATTTACAGTTATCCAGAGCGACAAAAATATCAGTAAAGGAAATGAAACAGAGAAAGATTAAACATGTTATAACATCTCTTACTAATAACTAAATTCAGTTAGCAATTAATTCTTGTATGAATACATTGTGTCTGTTCTTTCAGACATGTCAGAAAGAACAGACACCACACTTCCATAGAACTGATTCGCCTTGATGGACAATGAATACATCATCTTCAGTGCAGATGCACAATTACATTTGAACTCCCGTGAAAATCTCAAAGCACTGAATGTGGAAGACATGGAGGGGGACTGTGAATGGGTGGCACTAGGCGGGAATGTGGGTTGGCCAAGAGAAGTACCAAGATTGTCCACACAATTGCAATAAATACTGTGGCAGGATGGTGCAGTGGTTAATGCAACTGTCTAGTAAGCAGGAGATCCTGGGTTTGAATCACAGTCCGACACAAATTTTCACTTGTCACTGCTAGTTCTGCGAAATGTCCTGATGCAACTGACATCTATAGTTCCTTCCCTTTCCTGTCATTCCCACCTTCATCTTCAGTTTACATAAATATTTTTCTTTGTTATTTCTATGGTGCTTGGATCATAATTGCAACCTATTGCTAGGATATGTAATGTGTCAGCTTTAAAGTTACAGTCCACTTTTTCAATGAGAAATTCTGAAACATACTACCTATTTCTTGAGCTACATTTATACTTAGCTATGTTCAATCTCTCTCTCTCTCTCTCTCTCTCTCTCTCTCTCCCCCCCCCCCCCCCCCCTTCTCTCTCTCTTTTTTGCGTACACGCGCGCACACACGCGCACACACACACACACACACACACACACACACACACACACACACACACACACGCACACGCACACACACGCACACGCACGCACACACACACACACACACACACACACACACACACACACACACAGAGAGAGAGAGAGAGAGAGAGAAATCTTTTCATTGCGCATTCAAAAATTCTCCTATGGAGTGTAACATCAAGTGGATATGACTTCCGTCTGTGTTTGAAGCTAATTTTAAATTTTATTGTCTATTACACTTTTTTACATCACTTAGAAGTGTTCAAAGACACTTATGGTTAAATACAACACTCGTTCCTGTTACATGCTATGGCTGGGTGAAAGAGTTTATGTCTTTTTTGCTCCTAGTATTAGATTTACAAATGAAAATTTTATTTCCAAATTGTGGTTGGCTGTTGAAAATAAACTTCATATGGAGTAATTCTACAAAAGATTGTTGTCAGTATGTCCAGTTGGTTAAAGAGCTTACTATAATGCAGTGTGATAACAACTGTCAAATAAAAGTAAATAAAAATAAAATTCATTATGAATGTTAATCTTGAAAATCGTAGATAACTCGGATTGTTTAAAAAAATTGTAGTTGAAAAGTTTGCTCCTTTTTGTTATTCAGCTGCAGTTGATTCTTCCTGCAAATTTCTTAAATGATAATGGTCCAGACAACACCAGTGTTTCAGTAATGTGTAAAGTCACAAAGGAAGATTCAGGTGTACACAGATTTATTTAACGTCACATCACATAGTGCAGCTCAAAATCTCACACTGTTTTGACTCTCCTACATGATCTCTCAAGGGTCTTATACACTCTCAAACTATTTGAAAATTATTGCACATAGTAATTTAATTAATTACAATCATACAAGTAGTTCAAAATTATGGAAAAGGTTATCATTCCAAGACTGCAAGTGAAATACATGAAATAAGACACAAAGTCAAATACATATTTGTCATTTTCATGAAAAAATAAGTGAAACAATTCAAATAAACAAGGCTAATTACATTTTTATTAATTACTGAAACTGACATAGTCCAAGTATTCCTCCCTTGTTTCCTGCTTGAAATATGAGTGTGAGGAGGAAGTCTGGGTCAGTTACACCAAACAACACTCCCAATTTGCAGTAGTTGCTCCTGAACATATCAAAGACTTACACAGAACTTACATGGCAGAACTGCACAAAGATAATGATTAGCTTAGTTCAAAGACGATACTCAGATCGATTCTGGTGTCGACCTCATTGGCGCCACATAGGCCCCCCCATCCACCTGCAGTATGGAGTACTCTTGAGAGGCCTGGGAGGGGGGGGGGGGGGAAGGTGACTATGGCATCAGCAGGGGTGGTCTGTGGTGGCCGGACCACGGTCAGCCCGACAGCATCGTCGGGGAGCTGTGTAGGTAGATGTCGTGAAGGAAGGTTCGGTGACAGAAGCTGGAAGTTGTTGAAGCGCGCCGGGCATCGTGTATCATCGTGTAGTATTATAGAGATGTTGTGGATTATGTCTTGGGGACAGGCACAAGCACCTCGAGTGAGGGCACGTTCAAGATGGGGGGGGGGGGGGGGGGGGGAGGGCGTGAGATACCTCAACAGGGCAAGGCAGGGGATGGTGTAGATGCCGAAGGGAACGGCAAAGGGTCCAGCGGCAAGGGCGTGATCATAGGTAAGCTTGACGTGGGGAGCATGTGATCACTTGACAGAGTGCGTGACACCGAAGTAGGGGGCTAGGTCGGAGGAGTGCTCGATGATTGGAGCTGGAAGTCACTTGACCGAGTGTGTAAGTCCGACGTGGAAGGAGTGGTCAGAGCGTCGTGAGCCACAACAGTGAGTGGTGTAGTCGTGGCCTAAAGGGGGGTAGAAGCAGGCTCGACATGAGCAGGCTTAAGTCTGTTGAGAGAGACTGTAACAGCTGAATATTTTATCTGGTTGTCATAGTTGTTGGCTGAGCATTGGGGAACTCGGTATGGGCCGGTATATGGAGGTTGGAGGGGAGCATGGACAGTGTCATCTCGGAGCATGACGTATCCGCAATTGTCCAGAGATTGGGACTTTAACCTTAGGGTGGGAGTGGCTGGCAGGCAGAGGGATATGGAAGTTGGTGAAGTGGCGTCTGACGCGGTCCACGAAGGTAGGTAAGTCAGACAGGGAGAGAAGCGGAAGGGCTCACAAGTTCGCCATGGAGAACAATGTTCTGGCCAGCTAGTGTGCCTTTGAGGTCTTCCTTATAGATTGCACGAATGCCAAGTAGCACAAGGGGAGGACCTCCATCCATAGAGAGTCGTGGCATCAAAGAGCTGCCTTGAAAGTGCGGTGCCAGCGCTCAACTAGCCCGTTACTTTGCGGGTGATATGCTGTGGTATGGATGCGCCTGATGCCGCAAATGTTACAAATCTCATTGAACAGGGCCAACTTAAATTGTCTGTCTTGGTCAGTCATGATGATAGCTGGACATCCGAAACGGGATACTCATGACTCGACAAAAACTCGAGCAACAGTTTGTGCCATAATATTGGGGAGGGGGACAGCCTTGACCCAAAGTTGTTTGGCCGATAGATGAGAGAACACAACAAGAGCCGTTATAAGGGGTAGAGTGCCGACAATGTCAATATGAATATGCTGGAAACGCCCAGGAGGGATCGAAAAGGCGCCGAATGGGGGGTGAAGTGTGCTTGTGTACTTTGCATTGTTGGCACGTGATGCAGAAATGTGCCCGTTGCTGGCAATCCTTGTTGACATTTCTCCACACAAAGTACTATGCTAATAGGCGGGCGGACGCACAAACACCAGGGTGGGCTAAATTATGCAGTGCATTGCAGACAGCTTGATGGAGCGTGGTTGGAATGTGGGGGCGTAATGTGCCCGTACTGTCGTCGCACCAAATCTCACCAGAAATGCCAGGGAAGGTGGTGCGGACGAAGTGTAGTGAAGAGTTAGGGTCTGAAATCAGGCTTTGTGCGTCCTCATCGGCGGGTTGGAGGTTAGGCAGTTCAGAGAGGTCTAACAGCAAATGGACGGCATCGACTCATGAAAGGAAATCAGCAACTATATTGTCAGCACCCTTTATGTGTATGACATCGGTAATGAACTGAGATATGAAGTCCCTGTATCTGAAGTGGCAAGGAGGCAGGTCAGCTTGTGGGTTTGCAATGGTCGCAGCCAGGGGTTTTTGGTCTGTTAAAACATAGAACGGGCGTCCCTCAATGTCAGTCATAAAATGTTTGATCGCTTCGTAGACCGCGAGCCACTCCCTGTCAAACGCAGAATATTTCCGTTGTGCATTGGTGAGCTTGCGTGAGAAGAACTGCAGAGGCAAAGTCTGGCCATCGATTGTCTGGCTAAGGACAGCGCCGATGGCAGCATCACTCGCGTCTGTGGTGATGAAAAGCCGTGCATTGGGATGAGGATGTGCAATGCTGCAGGTCTCGGCAAGAAGATTTTTGATGGCAGTGAAAGAGTCAGTCATAGCAGGGGTCCATGGAACGGGCTAAGATCCAGAAGTGTGGGTACCTGCCAAGGCGTCCATCAGTGGAGTCTGAATCTCTGCAGCCCAAGGTAGATGTTGGTGATAATAATTAACCATCCCCAGAAAGCACCGGAACTCTTTGAATGATGCAGGTCTAGGTAGGTTTAGTATTGTTTGTACTTTCTCAGGGGGCAATGAAATGCCATCGGCAGAGACCTGAGAACCGAGAAACGTGACAGCGGGTTGATGTAGCTGTAATTTGTCCTGGTTGGTCTTGATGCCTGCTGCCGTGAGAGTGTTCATAACAGTTTGCACATGTCGAATGTTATCCTCGATGGAGGAACTGAACACAAGAATGTCATCAAGATATGCAAAGCAGAATTTTAGTTTGAATAGCTCTTCGTTGATGAAGCGTTGCCAGGTCTGGGTTGCGTTTTTCAGACTGAAGGGCATGAATTGAAACTGAAATAAACCGATCGGGGTGGTGATTGCTGTCTTCTCGATGTCTTCAGGTGCCATGGGCATCTGGTGGTATGCCCGTTTGCAATCAATGGCAGAGAACGTGGTCGCACCTGTGAGAGAACTGGTAAAGTCGGCAATGTTGGGTATGGGGTAGGTGTCCATAATAGTTCATACGTTTACTCGACGGTAGTATCTGCACATGCGCCATGACCGGTCTTTCTTGGGTGTCATATGTATGGGCGTAGACCAGCTACTGGCAGAGGGTTCAATGACACCGGAGCTTAGTAGTTCAGAAATCTGTTTTTTAAGGTCGGAGAGGCACTCGAGACAAAGTCGATGTGGTTTACCAGAGATTGGGGGGCCTGGCGTGTGGCGAAGCTTGTCAACCATGCCGTTGGTGATGACGGAAATGTTGCCGGCAGCACAGGAGGCGGTTTGTTTACAATGTGTGGCGGGCGGGGCAGGCAAGGCATGGTCATGGTGTTCGGAATCACTCGGCAGATCCGACGGGAGCCGAGGTGGTGAAGTGTCCCAGGAGTCAACGTGACAAGATGGCCACCGGCACGAAGCAGTGACACCATGGTCGGGTGAGCTCAGTAGAGCTCGTGAAGCGTAAGTGAGTTCACTGTCCAAGGGCGTGGCCTGTGGCAGCACGGTCACAGGCGAAGCGCTAGGCGCGAGTGCACTGTCTGTGTTGTCAGTGGCGGTCGCATGGTGATGCGCAGGAGCCGAAGTTGCATAGTTTGAGGTGCTGTCCGCGAGGGGAGGGGTAGGAGCTGTCAGTTCGGGAACACATGACGCTTGTCGTGCATGTGCACTCGTGTCCGGCCGAGTGTCAAATGCTGCAGTGTTAAGGGGGTGTGGTCCTGTGGAACTGTCAGACACGTTATGGTAGACTAGATAGCACAGTTGCGAGGGGTAGCGTGAGGTAAGCACACGAAGGCTCGATTGCTGGGACTACAAGCAGATTCGGTGCACTTACTGACCTCGCTTTGTCCTTGCTGCAGTGTCTGTAATTCCTTTGCTGCGTCGGAGAGCTGGAGCTGAGTTTCGTGGAGCCAGAGGAAGAGCTTGAAGTTTTCCTTGTGTAGGCGAGCGACGTTTCTGAGCTCGACAAGGCATTTATGCATGATTTCTTGTAACGTCGCCGGCAGACACGAGCATGTACGGATGAGATGAGCCAGGATCGATTTTTCACGGGGGGTTTGCTCGATGGAGCACAGGGGAAGTGAGTCTTGGACGGGTGAAGAAACATGGTGTTTCGCACTGGGTCCAGTGAAAGTTTGTGGTATCGCAAGAAGTCAATACCTAGTATAGGTTCTTTAATTTCACACACTAAAAAAGTCCACTGGAGTTTGCAGTTTACGGAGAGTGAGACGACATGTGAAGTTGAACCCGAGCATTGTAGTTTAGTTGAATTCACGGCTTGCAGTGAAGTTTGATGAGGGCAGAGGTTTGACGACGCTAAGGATGTATGCAGCAGTGAAACATCGGAGCCTGTGTCCACTAGGAAAAGGTATCCTGATGAAATGTCTTTACTGTAAACTCGTCCACAATTATCCGGTCATTCCCAGACAGAATGTAGCACTGCGGGGGGTGGGGGGGGGGGGGGGGGGGGTGCCTGTCATGTTGTGCGTAGGAGGCGTTTGGGAAGTAGCAGGGTGGTCTGCAGTTCTGTGCTGCCCTACCAAACCGTGTGTGGAAGTAACAGTACAGGTGGTGTGGTTGCATTTACTGTGGAACGTTCGTTGCCAGTGGCGGTGGCTGAAGTTCACTGGTCGCAGCAGGTTCGGCTGCAGGAGAGCTGTGTCAGAGAATAGATCAGTACTGACCAGGGCATGTAGCCATCTCCAGAGCTGGGAAGGTTTGTCGTTGCCTAGTTGCTCGACCTGGAGCACTTGCCGTATTGCCACCTCTGCTGAGCGTGCAAGCCAACGTAGAACTGTCTTTTTGGCTAGAGTGTACCGGGTAGATGAGTCCGGGGCGTCGATCAGGTCAGCAATCAAGTCCTCCTGGTCGTACAGGTGGGTGATGAGGCACAGAAACCTGGCTGACTTATCAAGTTTGTAATAGTCGAACACTTCATCCACAATTTTGAACCAGGTTGTATCTGTGTCGGGATTAAATGGCGGCAGCCTCGGTAAACATTAGAGAATGTTTGGAAGAACAGGTTGAGTTGAGTTCGTCAGGCACTGCCTGAAACGAGCTGTTGTTGCTGTAGTATTCCAGGAGAGTGTGCCTCCAGGGGATGTGGTAACGATGGCTGTTCGGGTGGCAGCATGAAGGTGACACGTTGTGGTTGATCGCGATCCGTCACGCTTTGGAAGACCAACGTGGATGAGGCACCAAGATGTGCCAAGAACGGTAGCAGAAGCTCGACTGGAGCTGGCACGTGGGCGACAGGTGAGATAAAGTTCAAAGTTGGAGAGCGCGTGTTAGTCCGCGGAAAGCTCGACGTATGATCAGAGCTGGGACCACCTGTGTTGCAGGGAGGCTGCGGAGGTGTGGGCTGTCTAGAAGCACAGTGTGGGAAATGATGTCGAACATGGGGTGGAATGTGTGAAAGTTCACTGTTCATAGTCACTCCACTCAAAACGGTGTGCGGATAAGGTGATTGTCATGGCACAAAACACAGGCATAGTAGTAGAACGGAGGTGGAAGTCAGGCACAGATAACAAGTAATTGTTCCTGTTGCAGGCCAAGGTATTGAAGTAGGAAGGTAAGTGCTGATGCTGAACCGAGGCAGGTGCGGGCATGGTCAGATGCTGAGTAGGTTGACCTGTGAACGAAGCAGTTCTGGCCATGTGGCCGATATCTGCGTGGTATTGGACGGATTGCGGCATGGCAAATCGTTGTCCTGGCGGTGGTAGGTTGTCCAACGAAGCAGTTGCAGAAATCGGCATTGGTCCTGCACTGCACAGAGATCTGTAAGAGGGAACTGAACCGCCGATGAGGGAGGGCACATGTGGTGGGAACAAAGACGTATGATAGCCACAGTCATGCACACTCCTAATCTCACGTATTGTTGCAGGCTCGAAAACGTCCGGCGAAATCGTTGTAATCGTCAAGTGAGATGCATCATGTTGCATTCCTGGCGGGTGTACATTGCCCGCAACATGATGCATGTCGATGACAAAATCCGGCGTTAGGCATTGGGCCGAAGTCATTGTTCGAATGTCGTGTTGATGTAAAACACGTGAAAATACCCGACGTGGAGGCTACCAACATGGTAAAATGGCGAAAATGGAAGATGGTTCAACTCAGGGTCGCCAGTGAGGAGGAAGTTCGGGTCGGTTACACCAAATAACACTCCCATTTTGCAGTAGTTCGTTATTGAGCTGATCATTAATGGGAAATGGCTTTGTTTGGCTGCTTGGAGACCATTTGCAGCCATTCGATGATGGAATTTTTTGGGACGACAATATGCCACATCACTGGCCTACAATTGTTCTCGATTGGTTTGAAAAATATTCTGGATAATTTGAATGAATGATTTATGCACTCACATCACCCGATATGAATCCCATCAAACATTTATGGAACAAAGTCAACAGGTCATGCACCAGCAAAACTTTTGCAATTATGGATGGCTATAGAGGCAGCATGGCTCCATATTTCTGAAGGGGACTTCCAACGACTTGCTGAGTCAATACCATACCAAGTTGCTGCACTGTGCTATGCAAAAGGATGTCCAACATGATATTAGGAGGTATCCCATGACTTTTGTTACCTCAGTAGACATATATAGGTCCTGCCTAATGACTTAATGGGGAATGCGATGGAAAATAAACATTTATTTAAAAAATCATTACAGCCATATTTATTAATGTTCAAATCTAAAATTTTGCATGTGTAAAGCAAAAAAGGTGTGTTTTAATAGAAAAATATAATAAAGTATGCAGGATTAACATTTTGCCAGAAAACTTACTTTTTAATTCTTTAATTGTCTTTTTTATAAAAAAAAAGCCATAACTCAAATTATAATGATGCAATTAACCAGAAAATTTTATTGTAATGTCCTGAGAAGGTTAAAAGACCACTGAACTAAAGTTATTAATTTATGGTACAAATTGTATAATTAACAGAGTTTTTAATTTTGCACATCCAAAATTAACTTTTTTTCTACATACAGTCATCTAAAAATCAGAATGTAATTGCAGGATCTCATATTTTTTAGTTCCAGAGAGACAGCAAGATGTTGCAAACTGTTCCTGAAAATTTCATAGCATTAGCGAATATACTTTTTGAGAAAAGGTTTCTAATAATGTACAAAATGAAAAACAGAGGAAATGAGGTTCAAAGATTTTCTTCTCATACTCCTTCATGTAATAAGCTTATCTCAATTTACTGATACTCTTCATTCTCCATGTTTGTCTTCTCTCCTCTTTGAATTTGCCTGGCCTGTACTTACAAGTAAGAAACTGATTTGTTAGCTTCCTTGATCCTGCTCTCGTTGATGGTGTAAAACACTTTTGTTACAAACACACCAAGATCTATACCAATTCTCTTCAGCACTTAAATTTTGCCTTTATTTCCATTACTGTAACATAAAACTGCATCATAGACACCTATTTTGAGTACTTCAAGTCCACAGAATGTCCTTTTTGAGCATCTAATCCCAATTAAATTAGTGAGGCTCTGATTTGCATTTTGTGTCTTTCTGCGAAGGAACTCCCTCAATAAATCAGGGTTTGCAAGAAACCTGAACATGGACATAATTGCATTCATAACAGTTGCTGGTAATAAGTGTTTGTGGGAATACGTACACTTTCAGAAACAGATTGTGCATTAGTGTTTGGTCAGTGGATAGTTTACGGAAAAAAATGGCCCACACAGCATGCCTCATTGCCTCGAAATTATGTATGTTTTTCCTGATGGCTCTTCCCTAAAATAACTGAGGAGTATCAATCTCTTACAGAGTAAGTCTGCCTTTTCCTTCTAGTGGTATTCCATCCTCAAGTACTTCACCTTTCTTCTCTTTCAGCAAGCAACAAAGCCTGCCACAAACCTCTTTTGGATGTGGCCAACACATTCCAGCTTTTCTATTGTTGTATTGTATGGATTTTTATCTGCTACACCTTTCAACTAAGAGGAGTTGCCATTACCAGGGTATTTAGATTATCTAACACCATTCTGGTCCTCAGATCTGGAGAACATCTTCATAACTGCAGCAGCCCCCATGCCACCATTTGAGCCACTGTAATTTTCAGAGCATGCTGCTGCATGCTTATCTTGTCACTGTTTCTCACTGTCTTCATTGTTGGACATTTTCCTTGTTGCACACTGGTGGCAGCATTTAGACATAATTTCTACATCTAAAACTTTACCTCAGTCAATACCAATAACAGATGCAACACCATATGGAGATGTGTGACCCCTTTTCATCCAGGTCCTGTCTACAGACTCATACAGGTCAGTAACATTTTAGGAGATTCACTGTCGTGAATATCTGCCGCAGGATCTGTTTCTTTTTGGTTTACTTCCACAATTCTTCCACTGCTTTCTTCAGAGAAACTTGGGCAGTATTGCATACAGCATCAGACATTTCTTTATTTATTTTTTAAAACCTTGCACAAAATGGAGGCATGTTCAGAAAACCACACAATAAATTACCTTCTTCCCTGCCCTATCCAAGGCATCTCAGAGCATATGCTAACCTAAAATTGCTTTAAAAAAATACAGCTTTTTGGAGGAGGAAAATGAAAATTTATAGCCACACGAATTACAAATTAATTTAGAATTACAAGCTATTCCCACTCTTCTTTCTTTCAACAACAATCATGCATTCTGTATAGCCCTATTGTCATGCTTTTCCAAAGTGATAGAAACAATAATGAAAAACAGGCTTTTGAGCTATCTAAGTAAATTCAATCTCCTCTGCAATGACCAGCATGGTTTCAGGCATGGTAGAGGTACAGAATCTGCAATAGCACAATTTACAAAAACAGTTTTAGAAGCACTAGATGAGAACAGCTATGTAACTGGCTTTTCCTAGACCTGTCTAAGGCATTTGATACCGTTGACCACCAGAAGCTGTTGCATAAATTAGAGGCACTAGGAGTAAGAGGAGAGGTTCTCAAATGGTTTCATTCATATCTAGAAAACAGAGTACAGTTAGTAGAGATCACACATGTCCCCAGTGGATCAAAGTACATTGAGAAACATATATGTGATCCACAATATATCAATATTGGGGACCCTCAAGGAAGTGTACTAGGCCCTGTATTATTTCTGGCATATATAAATGATTTCCTGCAACATATCAGCCATGGAGAGAAGATATTGTTTGCGGATGATGGCAACATAGTAATCACCAGTAAGACACCAGCAAAAATGTTGGAAAATTCTACTGAAGTGCTGAGGGATGTTCACAAATGGTTTCAGGAAAACAAAGTAACTCTCAACGAAAAGAAAACAAATACAATATGCTTTAAAATGAGCAGAAAACAGAGTCTCTTACATTTAAAACTAGATAACATATCCATAGATGATGTACCTACAACAAAATTCTTAGGGTTGCACATTGACAGCCAAATGAAGTGGAATGAACATGCTATGAAACTCTCGAAAAAGATATCCACAACATGTTATGCACTTAGAGTCCTTGTATCCGCATGCAGTGATGAATGTTTGAGAACTATATACTTTAGTTATGTTCATTCAGATATCAGTTATGGTATTATTTTCTGGGGAAACAGTGCTCAGAATTTACAAAGAGTATTTAAAATGCAAAACAGAGCAGTAAGTATTATAACAAAAAGCAGTAAGCGGGCCCACTGCAGAGAACTTTTCAAAATGTTAGAAATTCTAACTGTTCCTTTATATTCCAAACCATAGTGTACATCAAGAAAAATATAGAAAATTATAGCACAAATTGCAGTTTTCATAACTATAGTACAAGAACAAGTCACTGTCTTCACCCAGACGGGAAGAATAAACTTAAGAGTCAAAATAGCTTCTCGTATGAAGGTGTAAATCTGTATAATAAACTGTCATAGAAAATAAAAGAAGCAGTTAACATGTACCGTTTTAGGAAAAATCTTAAATTGTTTTTGCAGGAACACTGCTTTTACACTATAAGTGAATTCCTTAGTACAAAATGATTGTAAATAGCTTTTGTTTCACAATATTTTGATAAGCAGCAAAAATGTATATATATATGAATGTATACAACTGACAACATCCATACATTTTAAAATGTCCACCAATGGCTAAATAAATAAATAAATTTTTACAGCTAACACATGAACGTAGAAACTTTATAGCTTGGCAGAGAAGCTCTCAATCAAAAAGTCTGAATCCAGTGGAATCCATATCAACATTATTCAAGTACCTGTACAATTCTCCTGTCCTGAGATTTGATGCTGTCATTTGTTTTGAGCTGCTTCCTCTTTCTTGTTGGTAAACCAATTTCCATGAAACTTCCATTTCCTAAACACAGTTTTTCCACCACCCATTATGCATAAATCTTGACTTCCACATAAAGGTTTGTGAATCCAACCTCCCACTGACTAATATTAGTTAGTATTCTCAAAACGTAAATAAACAATGTGGAAGAAAGTTTTCAGGCAAAGATATAGATGCCAGCCACAGATATAGATGTCAGCCAAAGGTATCAACAAAAAAAATGGCCTTCACACTGACAAAAATTCCACTGAAGCAAGCCGTTTCCCAAATGTCGGAAAAGGTGGGAGTGGCTGCCAGTGCAGAGTTAATCAGTTCAACAATTTAAAGGTATTTCTAAAACCGCTATCATGATAAAATTACCACACACACAACACTTCCTCTGGAAGTGTTTGGTCATGTGACACAGTAATGTTATGTATAGAATGAAACTTTTTCAACTTTTCCTCATCAGTCTTCGGCCGGCAACTTTTCCTCATCAGTCTTATTCTTTAACATAACTCATTTTCAGTAGGGTTGGAATGAGGAGATAACTGTGTAGATCACGAAAATGATATTTTTGAAAAATCGATTTTTTGGATCAAAATCCATTACATCCCCCTGTAACAGTTAAACAAGCAATCTAAATTATCTTTGAAATCCTATGAAAAATGAGCTGTTACCTTTTGACAACACTTCCCCCAACCCCTCCAGAAATATTTTACAACCACAGCTTGGACAAAACGTTTGCAGGCAAGCCACAAAGCAGCTAACAGAGCACAAGAACTCATGCATTCATACATATGACAGTAATTACTACACACACAACACATCCTCCAGAAGTGATTGGTCATGTGAAACAGTAATATTATGTATAGAATGAAACTTTTTCAACTTTTCCTCATCTAATACAGGATCAGTCTTTTCCTTTAACATAACTCATTTTCAGTAGTGTTGGAAAGAGGCAGATAAATCTAACATTTATCCTAACTTTCCTTTTGAGGCAGGCAAGCACAACTGACATTTCAGTCTTTCACTTCAAACATGACACACAGTGACAGTACTATAGATCTCCCTGTACAAGTTTTCATAGTCAGTTATCATTTCCCCCTGTGTACTCTAATCTCAGATGATCAACCATAAGTACGTCCCCATTTGCTAAAAGCACATAAATAAGCTATCAGTATTTCTGAATGCAGATCATTTGCAGCCAAATACACATTTTCTTTCCACAAACAGCATGTCAGTATAAGTGCTCTTCCTTTCTATGGCAGGGCACTTCAAGTAAAATATCAGTTCTCTCTTTCCAATACGTAGCAAATCATCAGTAGTGCATATTCCCTATAGAATGATTTCAGTATTCATTTTATTTTACTAATCCAAGTAATCATAATATTGTGCAATTTGCATGTATAATTTTGGACAAGTCAGCCTACATTTTTACAAGTAATTTTTACAATTATATTGTTGCAATTTTAATTGTTTCATGAAAGTTTGTTCAATATTACAAGAAAATAATAGACATTACATTGTACTTTTACTTGTTCATACTGGAAGGAAACATGAGCTAAGTGATCAGTTATTAAGAAATTTATTAACATTTATCACCTTTTTTAAAAAAAATCACTTACTGTGCGAAAGTTTTACTCCAAAAGAATTTTTTTTTTAATTTACATGTGAAAAAACTAGATATTTCTGGTTATTATTATTATTATTATTATTATTTATTTCAGCTGATTGGTTATTATACATCCATATCCCAATATACAGGAGATACTTTTGGTATCAAGTTGTTCTGGACTTAAACATATATAGGTCAGACTGCTGTCTTGTTTTGTAGCTATGAATGTGTTCATTTAATATTAGTGGGCTGTCAGTGTTAATAGCTAGGTTGTAACAGATGATATAATAATGTGAATGTAAATAGATGGCAGTGTCAAATAGCAAGTTTCTTGAAATGTTGCCTACATGACTTATTATATCTCAGATTGCATATTATACATATCGCCTTCTTTTGAATTTTAAAGATATCTCTGCTGCAGGGTGAGTTCCCACCAGAACATGATCCCATACTGTAGTATGGAGTGAAAGTAAGAATAATATACCTGTGTGAGGACTAATTTGGTGACTGATGTGCTGAATAATCTTAGAATGTAACTCACAGTTGATAGCTTATTTGAGATGTAATTGACATGTGTGTTCCACTTAAGATTTTCTTCAAGCCATATACCAACAAGTGTAATTGAGCTCGCACTGGAGAGCTCTTCCTTGTTCAGGAGCGAGTTGGAGATTTCTCATTTCTGACATGAAAGGCTGAAACTTATGTAGGTTTGTAGCGACCTGCAGCCCAGCATTTTGAGGGATGTGCGCAATGCTGCACCAAACCATGCATGTTTCCAAATGCCAGTGGCAATTGAACATAGGCGCTTCATCTGATTGCCTTTCTCCTGCCAGCCGATGGGCATTGAGTGTGAGAGGTCGCAGGGCCTGAAGGTAACGCATACGGATAGTTGAAGACAAAATTGATCCACCACCTATCTGCATCACAAGAAGAGCGCATCCATCAGTTATTAACTCAAGAAGAAATTGTAGACCAAAGTCTGCCACAGTATCTTAGAAGTAAAATTGACTCTGGTACAGTACCTGATCAACTGCTACGTACAAGCTGGAGCAGTCGCTTACCTCCATCTATCAAGTTGATTATTACGACACTGTTGGACACACACACACACACACACACACACACACACACACACACACACACACACACAAAATCAATATGTAGGTGGGAGATGCTGGCATAGTTGGTGTGGGCCACTGGGTCGTTTCTGTTGTTCTGTTGCTTGGGTTGGTGCTGGAACAGGCAGTGGGTGAGGCAGCAGTTGTCTGTTTGCTGGGGGTAGCTCGTGGAAAATATATGCCGGTTTGACTCTGTAAAAATGACAGTGGTACGTTTTCCATTCAGGAGACTGTCCAGTGCCAGGCCCGAATGGCTGTGGGGTGCATATCTACTGGATGAGCTCTCTGACACACCTAACAAGCATAGAAGGAACCTCTTCTCTGGATGAGCTCTCTGACACACCTAACAAGCATAGAAGGAACCTCTTCTCATCTTGGTGCTGCTTCTATGAAATCACAAAGTAGTCTCAGCACTTCCCCATATACTAGATCAGCTGAGGAACCGCCCAGGTTGGGTCCGTATGCGTTTTTGGAGTCTGAGTAGGACGATTGGTAAAGCCTCAGTCCACCCAGTCGCATGGCACATCAGGGCTGCTTTTAGGGTGCATTACCATTGTTTCACCATTCCATTGCTTGCCAGGTAGTAGCTGGCTGTCCAGAGATGGTTCATGCTGCAAAGTACTGACAGTTTTGTGAACAATTCTGACTTGAATTGTCTGCCTCTGTCGGTTGTAACATGGAGTGGGCAGCCAAACCGCGATATCCAATGTGACAAATTGGTACTGCTTCCAGCCAACGAGTGAATCTGTCGATGATGCTGAGCAGGTAGCATTCAGCGTTTGAAGGTGGCTGTGGTCCGATGATGTCAATGTGAACATGTGTGAATCACACTGTGACATCGTGGAAATTACCTAGAGGTGCATGTACGTGTCTGCTGATTTTACTGCATTGGCACTGGAGACAACACTTCGTCCACTCTCTACAATCCTTCTTTGTTCCTGATCACATGGAGCGATCTAGAACCAGACGGAGCATAGATCATGTACCTAGGTTGCTCAGACTGTGTAGGGATTCGAACGTTTGCTATCGGAAGTTAACAGGCAGGTATGGACACACCGCAATAGAGTTGCACGCCAGCGACTGGAATGTATACAGGTTGTAGTCGTAATGGAGCCTGTGGTCTTGCAGCTCTTGGTTTGACCTCTGTGCTTCTGTGAGTGCCATCCAGTCCAGTGTAGAGACACTGCCGACGCAAGAGAGACCATGCACCATGATGTTGTCGATCCCAGAAATGTGTGTTGCCTTGGCAAGCAGTTCAGATTATTTTGCTGGAAGGCGAATGTCAGTGGCTTGTTGTCTGTAAATATTGTGGGGCCTTGACATGAGGATAAAAGTATTTGGACAGCCTCACACATTGCCAGCAGTTTGTGGTTGTACACACTCCATTTCTTTTGCGAGGTGGTCAGCTTTTTTGAGAAGAAAGTTAGCAGCTGCCAGGCCTCACGAATGTGTTTGTTGAAGCACGCCACCTATTGATGTCTGTCTTTCATCTACAACCACAGCCAACAGTGAATTCGGCTCAGCATGTGCATCCACTACCACTTGTTTTGTTTTTCCAAATGTCTCAACCAAGTCATCCAGCAAGGTAATTGCATATTGCCTTTAGCCTTCAGGTCCACCAGCGTGGTTGTCAGTGGCTCTCTAACTTCAGCTGCATGCGGCAGATGCCGCCAATAAAAGTCCAGCATGCCTAGGTAGCATTTTAACTCCTTACGTGTGTCCGGCCGGGGCAGCTGGCGGATAGCCTCTATTTTATCCAGCAATGGTAGTGAAGCTGAAAGAGTAATGCAGTGGCCTAGGAAATCAACTTGTGACTGTCCAAAGATACACATTGCCACATTCAACACAATTCTGTACTCACTTAGTCAATGAAAAATCTCAACAAGATGCAAGCGATGTTCTTCTGGTGAGGCTGAGAAGAGCAAAATGTCGCTTAGGTAAGCGAAACAAAATGACGGCCTCCCAACACTGAATCGACGAACTTTTGCCATGTTTGAGCTGCATTTTGGAGACTCAGAGTCTCAAATTTGCTTTCAAATAAGCCAAACAGCATAATAATTGTAGCATTCGGTACATCTTCATCTGCCACCAGATCTGTGCGTAGGCCTTGGCGCAATCTAGTACACTATCCATGCAAGTGGCACTCAATGCGTTGTTGAAGTTGAGCAGAGGTATGGGGGACTCTTGCGCCAGTCGTTGTGGTTGGCAGGAGTTTGGCACCCCTCAGTTCTCTTAATATAGTGCACAGTGTTGTGCCTGACATCCTCCGGTAAGCCCGGTGGATTTGTTAATACTGGAAAGTCCTTCAATAGTGCGGTGTACTCATCGTCAGGGTCGGTAATCACCTGGGCAGATGTCACCATTCTTGCCACAAAATCCAGCACTATCATTTGCAGACATAGAGGCAAATTACTTTTACTCAGGCGTTCCTGCAGATGCATCTAAATTTGCATTGGTGGTGAGCCATTTGGAGCAGCAACATGCAGCAAATGTGCAAGATATCATCATCACACCACCTGAAGGGAATGCATATGAGCAGCTGAAGATAGAACTGATCTGCCGTGTATCTGCATCACAAGAAGAGCACATCTGTCAGGTAGTAATGAAGAAGATATTGGAGAATGAAGACCGTCACAATATCTGTGATATCTTAGAAGTAAAATTGACACTGTTATCATACCCAGTCATCTGATGCATATCATCTTGAGCAGTCGCTTATCTCCACCTAACAAGGTGATTACTGTGACACAGTTGGAGATGTTGTTAGTCGCCGTGTTAGAATTGATCAACAAGGTGTTGGATGACGTCTCACTAGTGCCTATTATGCTATCAGCCAGTCAGTGCACAAGTACAGCTACCACAGTAGCACAAGCTGAGTACAATGCATTAACAGCAAAGGTTGATCAACTGATGCAACAGATTAGCTGGCTGGTAGCATGTTGCAGCACCCGTGGAGATCACAGCTGCGCAAAATACACGAGACACTCCCATAGCAGGGCTGTGTCCCACTCGCCTGTACAACCACCTGATGTACAGTGGGTCATGTGCTGGTACTACTGGCATTTTGGGGAACGTGCACAACGTTGTACCAAACTGTGTGTGTTCCGAAATGCCAGCAGCAATTGAACGTAGGTGCTTTGTCTGATTTCTGTTCTCCCAATAGCTGACTGCACATCTAGTGGTCAGTTTGTACATTTTTACTAACAGCATGACAGTATTACACAAGACCTGATTCATTTACACTGTTGCTAAAGATTGTTTTTTTGCACAATTGTAATGAGATTGTTCTCACTGAACCATTCACTCAGTAATGACATAAGTGGTTTAATGTTTTGACTTTGGTTAGCTTTGTCTGCACCTGTTACCAGAATACTTGTGTCATCTGCAAATAGTGTAGCATGCCCTGAAGTATGCTTTGTGTTAATGTTGTCAATACATAACAGAAACAGTATGGGTCCCAGGATTGAGCCTGGTGGAACACCATATTTAACTGGCATTTTCTCAGAGGAGTGCACAGTACACTGATGAACATTAGTATTTTTTTTTTCAAATTTCATTTCAACTATTTGTACTCCATTTCTTAGATATGATTCTAACCATTGGTTTGTAATTCCTCTCACACCTTTGTTAGCTAAAGTTCTAAGGAGTATGGTGTGGTCAGTAACATGAAAAACTATAGACACATGTAAAAAGAAATACCACTAGTAATTTCTTTTTTATCTAAAGATTTTAAGGTTGTGTTGAGATATTCATACATTGCTGTGTTTGTTGTTTTAGCTTTTGTAAATCCTTATTGGTATTCTGATATTACAGACAATCTGTTAATAAAACTGTCTAATCTGGTGTAAGACAATTTCTCAAATATTTTGGAAAATGTGCTGAGTGGTGCTACTGGGCTGTAATTAGCTACATCATTTTCTGGTCCCTTTTTGTAAAGTGATGTAGCTTTATCAATCTTTAGGATGTCAGGGAAAAGTCCATTACTAAAGGATGCATTAATTATAACAGTTAATGATTCTACAGTGTATTCCCCACAATTCTTTACAATAAAATCTGGTACGTTGTCACTGCCATTGAAGTATTTATTCTTTAGTTTTTTTGAAATTGCGAGCTCTTCAGTGTTTGAGGCTTTTTGGAGAAACGTTGACACTTTTGTGTGTTGGGTGTTGAGCACTGGCTCTATGGCAGTTACTGTTTATCAGGTTTTCAGCTATGGTACTGAAATAGCCATTAAAACCATTTATGATTTTTCCTAGTTCTGATGTCAACTCATAATGTAGATTCAGTTTCAAATTTTGGGTATAGAATGTTGGTTGTTGTTGGTTTCATTTTTCACAACTTTCCAAATGCCTTTCATTTTATTTTTTGATTCTGTTATTAATTTATAATTACATAATTTTTTGCTTGCTGAATTACTTTTTTATAGACAGAACAGTAAGACTTCCAGTATGTTCTAGACTTATCATCCACCATATGCTGTTTCAGATAGTTCTTCAGTTAGTGCTTTTCTTGGCTAGAGATTTTTATCTCTTTTGTTACCCATGAATTTGCCCTTTTTTTTCAAATTCTCCTTGAATCTAATGGACATGCAATATTGAAATAGTGAAGAAATGTTTTATGAAATTAAACATGCTATTAACATCATTTTTTCATAGTAAATAATATAAATCAGTGGTGTTCATAGCAGTTGTGCTAATGCAAATTCCAAATACAAACATTGAGTCCTAATTCAATACATATATGGCCACCTACCTAATAGCTGGTACGTCCTTTCACACGGATAATGGCTGCAACCCATAGTGGCATGGAAACAATGAGGTCGTGGTAGGTTGCTGGAGGGAGTTGGCACCACATCTGCACGGACATGTCACCTAATTCCAGTTGGGGGTCGATGAGCTCTGATGCCACATTCAGTAATATTCAGATCTGGCAAGTTTAGAGGGGGGGGGGGGGGGGTTAGCACATCTATTGGAAATTAGCACAGTGTTCCTCACACCACTCCATCACACTGCTGGCCTTATGACTCGGTGCATTATGTTGCTGAAAAATGCCATTGCCATCGGGAAATATGATCGTCATGAAGGGATGTATGTCATCTGCAACCAGTGTGTGATACTCCTTGGACATCATGGTGCATTGCACAAGCTCCACTGGATCCATGGATGCCCAAGTGAATGTTCACCAGAGCATAGTGGAGCTGACATCAGTTTGTCTCTGTCACTCAGTACAGGTGTGAAGGAGCTGTTCCCCTGGAGGAGGATGGATTTGAGACCTCCCACTGACATGATGAAGAAGATATCAGGATTCATCAGACCATGCAATGCTGTGAAACTATGTAACGTTGAGTCCCCCCCCTCCTCCCACCGCCTGCTCAGGTAGTCTAGACGAAGCATCAGCAATAGTAGCATTCTCCCTTCCTTTAATGTACTCTGTTGAGTAATCAGATTGTTGTAAATAAACTTCCCACCTGCTGATGCTCCCTTGAATACAATTTACATTCCTGAATATAACATAGAATTTTATTATCTGAATAAGGTAATTCTTCTCGTGTTTCTATACATTTCTGGTTTCAAATTCACTTGAATCAGGTTCTGCATCACCATGTCTAATTTTTCCTGAAAAAAGCAAACACCCAAGCCTGAATCGTTATCATCAGTTACTAAACAGAATGGCAAAGAAAAATGTGGTCTGTGTAGAATCTCACTCTTACTAAGTAGATCTTTTATTTCATGAAGGGCAATCTAATACCCTCAATCCATTCCAATTTGACACTTCTCACTCCATTGCCACACAGAATTCTTTTTCAATGGATTTTTTAAGCAAGGTGCATTTAAAGCATGAGTCTTGATATACTTTCTGTAGGAACCTACAAGACTCAAGAATGATTATAGTTCCCTCTTGGACAAAGCATTTGGAAATATTGCAGTGTTTTGGATTTTTTCCATTATCAGACAAAATTCCCCCCTCTGTTATTCTGTGGCCAAGAACACAGCAGATTTGCATTTCTCTAACTTCAAAGACTTACCTCCCTGTCTCAGTTTCTCCCAATTTCTCTTAAGGCATTCATATGCTCTTCCCAGGTCTTAGTGGATTATAAAATGTCATCTACATAAATAGACAATCTTGTTAAAATTTTCTGCCCCAAAATGAATTCCAGTTCAGTTACAGAAACATCCAACCCAAATAGAACCAAACAATACTGAAAACACTTACCATCATATAAAAATGCAGAATAATTTCTACAGACATATTCTAATTCATTTTGATAAAAACCAGAAGTTAAGTAAAGACTAGTCATGTATTTTACATTTTCAAATATTCAGTAACTCATCTGTGTTTCTGGGTGATCAGCCTCTCTTTCTCAAAGTACTTGTTCAGATGTCTAGAGTCCAGAACTAACCTAATTTCACCATGTCATTTAGAACCTATAACCAACAGGTTATTATATCGATTACAGCTTCTTTAAACACTTTCCACTACCCTCCACTTTTGCATTTCCTGTAACTCCTTTTTCAACTGCTTTTCTCTTACAGACAGGTACACCATACTGCTTAATGAAAAGTTGTCATGAGGTTTTAGCTTTAGTTTACATTGATAATCCTTCACTGCATTTGGTTTCTCCCCAAATATAACATTACAACCCCATAAAATTTTATCCTAGTACTCAAAACTTCAGCTTCCCCTATCATTTTTACTACAAGTTCACTGTAAAAATTGTTAGTTATTTCCCCATTACAAAATCCTTTACCCTCTTCATAGTATCCTCTATCATTAAATTCCTCTACTCCGCCCCCTCTCCCACCTCCCCCAACATGATTGCAGTTAATCTTACTTATCATAACAATGTCTGTCTCCCAGAAATTCCCCTCTTAGGATCAGTAAATAACAATTTCATCTCATTTCAATTAAAACAACTTTAGCCTTTACAATCCAATTCATTCCATGGATTAAACTTTCATTCAAATCCTCAGTCATCACTAAAAATCCCTGCACAAAAGAAAGATACCATTTGTCTTCAAAAAGAATAGACTTGTTTAGTAACCTAAATTTTACTTTTTCAGTGGCATCTTCTTTCTTGACTTCAGTTACAGGAAACCCATAGTCAAGTATTTCAATGAAAGCCATCTAAATGTCAGAGCTTGAAAGACTGCAATAATGGAATTTCACACAAAGAAACAAACAGAATTTGACACAAAACTATCCATAAGAAATGACATTGTAAAAAAGGAAAAATAGATACAATTCTTGGGAATCACAATACAGGATAACCTCAAATGGGACATGCATACAGATTCGTTATTCTGTAAGCTGTCAAAGAATGTATTTGCCATAAACATGATTACCAAATATTGTACAGAAATGTGTGTACTAAAGACTGCTCATCACAAACTATTCTCATCAAATTTAAACTATGCCGTAGAAATATAGGGTGCAACAAGTCAAGTCAACCTAAGCACATTATTAACACTACAGAAACAAGTTATCAGAATTATTTATGATGTCAAATCTAGAGAATCATGTCAGAACCTGTTACCAACATTAGGTGTGCTTACCATGTAGGTGTAGGAGGTGCGACAATAAAGTAATGAGACTGATTTTCTTTGCAAGATGTGGCAACCCTGCTGGCTTGTGTAGGCACAATATCTTTGACCTTGGTCTATAAGCTGCTTCTAGTCCAAGCAGCACATTGATGCAACCGCTCAGTTGTGAGCTGTGCTGTAATAAGTTAACATGTGTTTGTGTCTCTCAGCATGGAAATGGAACCGCATAATATTGCGCAATGGTATGCCATTTCTTTTCGCATTAAACTGGGTGAAAATGTGACAACAAATCACGGTAAGTTTCAGAAGGCTTTTGGAGAGGAGGTTATATCAAGAGCTCAAGTTTTTTGTTGGCATAAAATGTTTAGTGAAGGTAGAACGAATGTTGAAGATGAAGACCACAGTGGACAACCATCAACCTCACAGACAGATGTCAACTTGGCCAGGGTGCGTGAACTCGTAAGATCTGATCAAACATTTTCCCTGAAAATTATTGTAGAAGAACTGAACATCAATCAAAAAACGGTTCATCTAATCATAACTGAAGATCTTGGTATGAGAAAGATTTGTGCAAAAATGGTCCCCAAAAATCTCACACCACAACAGCGAGAAACATAGAAAAATGTGGCAGCCAATCTGTTAGAGCAAACGGAAATCTATCCAGAGTTGTTGAGCCATGTTATCACTGGTGATGAAAGTTGGTTTTTTCAGTACGATCCAGAGACAAAATGCCAAAGTTCGCAATGATGCTCAAAGAGATCACCAAAAAAAGCTCACACGTCAAAGCCAAAAGTGAATTTTGTGCTTGTGTGCTTCTTTGATTTGTTGCAAGGGAACTGTTCATAAAGAGTGGATGCCTCCTGGATAACAGTTAAGAATTCTAATTGAAAACTCTTTTTATTCCCTAAATGAGTACTTTATCTTTATGAAAAGTGCTTTGTAAGTGTGTCAAGCACATCGTTTCAAGTATCTCACAACTGATCTAATGTTCATAACAGCAATGTTTGTAACATTGTTATTTGTACATATCCTAATGGAAAATGCATTAAAATGTAAAATTTACTAACATTGGCAGTCATCAACCACCAGAATCGAGTGTCAATGCAACATGCTATCTTTGAACTACCAAAATCTTTGACATTTCAAATGTGTGCCACCATTGCAATTTGTTCTTTAGTCTTATTCTGGCACTTGGCATGTGATTGTGTGTTGTGTACAGTGTTCTCAATAAATATAGAGTTTATATACAAAGTGGTGGTCAGGTTTTTAATATGACAATTGTATGACCAGTTCCCCATAATTTAAATGGAAATTTTCTGGCACCACACAATAGGTACAACAATGAGTTCACTTGGCAGCATGTGCCTCAACTAGTTTTTGCACAGTGACACACACTGCAGACAGTTAGGATTATGATTTTTTATGTATGCAAAAAACTGTAACATATAGTACTGGATTATTAGATGATAGCTCTTCGAGCCTTGAAATTATTTACTTCCTCATCAACTTTGTGGACAATGTTATGGCGCCCAGTTACAGATACTGGTGAGACAGACAGATAGAGCAGGTGAAATAAGGAACTAGTAAATGAAGTTGACTTTGTACTATAAGAATTAATGTATTTCACATTATTAGTGACCTAACCAGAAAACCACATCATCTCTATCACAGACCGGAAAACGGTAAAATACAAACAGTGTCTATCTCATGCATCAAACCAGCTTGTCAGCTTGACGAAGATAGAAATTTGGAGGACAACTCCCACTCCCATCCCCAACCCCACTTCCACATCACCACTTGCTACCAGTGTTCCTAACAAACCATGCTTTCTTTCTAACTCCTATACTGTGTTTGACACTAGTGCATCGTGTCTTCCACCGAGCTTGGAGGTTGCACATGTGCGTGTGAATGAATCCCTTCACGTTCCCCCCACCACAGTGATTCCACTGACCGGCTGACAGCATCTGACGACACCTGTGTTGCCATCTTCCACGTCAAATTTTCATCCTTTCCCATCAAGGACCTGTCTTTGCAGCTATGTGATGGCACACTGTTCATTATGCGTGCACATCAACGCAACTGGATGACTCGATTGGACATGACATGCTCCTCCGTGTGTTTGTGATCCCTCCAGATGCAGAGGAGACATCAATCACGACCTCAATTGAGGACAACAGCCATCTCTCTATTCGTGTACCACTCATGGTGCACCACAACCCCACATCACTGGGCCGCCTGATCCCAGTTTCCTGGTATAGCTGCCTGCTCCACCCATGGATGTGGCAATGCATTTTCATCATTAATGCGATGTACACCCATGGGCCCTCTTTCCCCACAACCACAAACCAAGCACAACGCCCACCTCCATTACCATGTCTCCCCGTGCTCTGTACTATGGTGGGGGGACAGCTCTGTGGCGCTCATCGACCACTAGAATCGAGTGTCGATGCAACATGCTATCTTTGAACTATCAAAATCTATAACATTTCAAATGTGTGCCCCCATTGCGGTTTTTCCTTTAGTCTTATTCTGGTGCTTAGCATGTGATGGTGTGTTGTGTACAGTGTTATTATTAAATATAAAGTTTATATACCAAGTGATGTTCAGGTTTTTAATATGATGATTGTATGACCCGTACCCCATATACACAAACAAATCTTTAGTTTTTAACTCATAAACTGACATATTCACAAGAATAATCTGTATCATGTCCCAAAATTACATTATTTCTAAGGATTGTACTTGTTTATTTGATGTTGAATAATAATAACTATTATTATCTCTATTATTATTATTAAACTTATTTGATCTCTGTGTTTACATATGTTTTAGACACTTTCAAATCCAGTTCTAGTCCCCCAGTTATCTCTGCAGTTTTCTGTACCTAAACTTTGAGATCATCTAAATCTTCTCTGACACATTCTAGTGCTTGACCCTGCCTCTTTATAATTTTATCCAAACAATCTATTTTTTGGTCTAATTTTTCCCGCTGTTTTTCAAGTTTCAAGTTTCTGACTTTGTTTATCCAATGAGTTTCGAATTCATATTAAAAAGGTTGCTATTAAAACCCCATATATTCTCATGACTGAAAATATGAATTGATGAACAGATAGCTTCTTTTTCCCCCATGGACCACAATATTTCCACTTGCAGCATCCAGAGAACACTCCCTGTTATGTACATTCTGATTAGGAGATATAGGCAGCAGATAATATGGACCTGGTGACCTCAGCTATGGGCAGCTGGATATGGTGGAAAATATACACTTGGTGCCCTCGGCTGCTAAATTCAGAGGTCAGTAAGTCAATAAATCTTTGTCGTTGCAATATTCCACTTTTAGCATCCAGAGAACATACTTCCTTTATTTCAGTAACAAAACATGAAGCCAGCTTGACTGTCCAAGGGTGAGATATCTGTAACAAAATAGAGCAGAAAATATGAGGTGTGGGTCCTCTGTCTGAAAACAATTAATTATCACAGCTATAGACTATACATGGTATTAAGTTTACTATAGTATGATAAATATAAAAGAAAAGGGGGAAGATGCCCTGTTCAGAGCTAACAAATCAATATTTAAAACTGAAATTTGGCAACAACTTGGATAAACATTTCACTTGCTCGACTGACAGTGCTAACAACATGATTACTTTGGGCAATTGATTATCACTGGATTGGATATACAAATTTGAATAACAATATAGGAAATGTCTGTATATCAGAAGACATAAATTTCTTTAATTTTCCATGAAAGTGAGTTATTGAAAAATATGTGGGGTTGGAGGGCTGGATAGTCTGGATGTGGGTTTCAGGAGCTTTTCCAAACACCACTAGATGAATACCAGGTTTCAGCAGCGTGGGGTCGGTGTGATGGCCAGACTCGATGTGAGTTTTAGGCGGTTTTCCACACCCCACTAGCAAAATACTGGGCCTTTTCCAATGTTTTGCCTCAGATGGGACCTATGCAAACACTGACAACACTTTCTCACCCTTGCAGACAAAATTTGCTCTCTATGTACACAGAATGTGTACACTGTTTCTGCCATGGGGGATGAATAGGAATCTAATGACCTTTGCTATTTGGTCTCTTAAAACACACAAACCACATTTGGTTCATATTTCTTATTTAACTCCTACAACCCATTACTAAAGTTTTCATGAAGAATAAAATTAATATCTTTTGAACGATAATGTAAAAGCGAAATGTAGCTATATGTGCTTTCCTATTATCTTTCAAGGATATCCTTTCACCATCTGTAAGGCCCTTTGGTGTCTTTTCAGCCCATTTGCGACTGCTCTCCAGCGTGGTTTCCTTTCCATTGTTGTTGTTGTGGTCTTCAGTCCCGAGACTGGTTTGATGCAGCTCTCCATGCTAATCTACCCCGTGCAAGCTATATCATCTTCCAGTACCTACTGCAACCTACATCCTTCTGAATCTGCTTAGTGTATTCATCTCTTGGTCTCCCTCTACGATTTTTACCCTCCACGCCGCCCTCCAATGCTAAATTTGTGATCCCTTGATGCCTCAGGACATGTCCTACCAACCGAACCCTTCTTCTTGTCAAGTTGTGCCACAAACTTCTCTTCTCCGCAATCCTATTCAATACCTCCTCATCAGTTACGTGATCTACCCACCTAATCTTCAACATTCTTCTGTAGCACCACATTTCGAAATCTTCTATTCTCTTCTTGTCCAAACTATTTATTGTCCATGTTTCACTTCCATACATGGCTACACTCCATACAAATACTTTCAGAAACGACTTCCTGCCATTTAATCTATACTCGATGTTAACAAGTTTCTCTTCTTCAGAAACACTTCCCTTGCCATTGCCAGTCTACATTTTATATCCTCTCTACTTCGACCATCATCAGTTATTTTGCTCCCCAAATAGCATAACTCCTTTACTACTTTAAGTGTCTCATTTCCTAATCTAATTCCCTCAGCATCACCCGACTTAATTCAACTAGATTCCATTATCCTCGTTTTGCTTTTGTTGATGTTCATCTTATATCCTCCTTTCAAGACACTGTCCATTCTGTTCAACTGCTCTTCCAAGTCCTTTGCTGTCTCTGACAGAATTACAATGTCATCGGCGAACCTCAAAGTTTTTATTTCTTCTCCCTGGATTTTAATACCTACTCCAAATTTTTCTTTGTTTCATTCACTGCTTGCTCAATATACAGATTGAATAACATCAGGGAGAGGCTACAACCCTGTCTCACTCCCTTCCCAACAACTGCTTCCCTTTCATACCCCCTGACTCTTATAACTGCCATCTGGTCTCTGTACAAACTGTAAATAGCCTTTCGCTCCCTGTATTTTACCCCTGCCACCTTTAGAATTTGAAAGAGAGTATTCCAGTCAACATTGTCAAAAGCTTTCTCTAAGTCTACATATGCTAGAAACGTAGGTTTGCCTTTTCTTAATCTTTCTTCTAAGATAAGTTGTAAGGTCAGTATTGCCTCACATGTTCTAACATTTCTATGGAATCCAAACTGATCTTCCCCGAGGTCAGCTTCTACCAGTTTTTCCGTTCATCTGCAAAGAATTCGCATTAGTATTTTGCAGCTGTGCCTTATTAAACTGATAGTTCGATAATTTTCACATCTGTCAACACCTGCTTTCTTTGGGATTGGAATTATTATATTCTTCTTGAAGTCTGAGGGTATTTCGCCTGTCTCGTACATCTTGCTCACCAGATGGTAGAGTTTTGACTGGACTGGCTCTCCCAAGGCCGTCAGTAGTTCTAGTGGAATGTTGTCTACTCCCGAGGCCTTGTTTTGACTCAGGTCTTTCAGTGCTCTGTCAAACTCTTCACGCAGTATCATATCTCCCATTTCATCTTCATCTACATTCTCTTCCATTTCCATAATATTGTCCTCAAGTACATCGCCCTTGTATAGACCCTCTACATACTCCTTCCACCTTTCTGCTTTACCCTCTTTGCTTGGAACTGGGTTTTCCATCTGAGCTCTTGATATTAATACAAGTGGCTCTCTTTTCTCCAAAGGTCTCTTTAATTCTCCTGTAGGCTGTATCTATCTTACCCCTAGTGAGATAAGCCTCTAAATCCTTACATTTGTCCTCTAGCCATGCCTGCTTAGCCATTTTGCACTTCCTGTCGACCTCATTTTTGAGACGTTTGTATTCCTTTTTGCCTGCTTCATTTACTGCATTTTTATATTTTCTCCTTTCATCAATTAAATTCAATATTTCTTCTGTTACCCAAGGATTTCTACCAGCCCTCATCTTTTTACCTACTTGATTTTCTGCTGCCTTCACTACCTCATCCCTCAGAGCTACCCATTCATGTTCTACTGTATTTCTATTCCCCATTCCTGTCAATTGTTCCCTTATGCTGTCCCTGAAACTCTGTACAATCTCTGGTTTAGTCAGTTTATCCAGGTCCCATCTCCTTAAATTCCCACCTTTTTGCAGTTTCTTCAGTTTTAATCTACAGTTCATAACCAATAGATTGTGGTCAGAGTCTACATCTGCCCCTGGAAATGTCCTACAATTTCAAACCTGGGTCCTAAATCTCTGTCTTACCATTATATAATCTATCTGATACCTTTTAGTATCTCCAGGATTCTTCCATGTATACAACCTTCTTTTATGATTCTTGAACCAAGTGTTAGCTATGATTAAGTTATGCTCTGTGCAAAATTCTACCAGACGGCTTCCTCTTTCATTTCTTAGCCCCAATCCATATTCACCTACTATGTTTCCTTCTCTCCCTTTTCCTACTGTCGAATTCCAGTCACCAATGGCTATTAAATTTTTGTCTCCCTTCACTACCTGAATCATTTCTTTTATCTCATCATACATTTCTTCAATTTCTTCGTCATCTGCAGAGCTAGTTGGCATATAAACTTGTACTACCGTAGTAGGCATGGGCTTCGTGTCTATCTTGGCCACTATAATACGTTCACTATGCTGTTTGTAGTAGCTTACCCGCACTCCTATTTTTTTATTCATTATTAAACCTACTCCTGCATTACCCCTATTTGATTTTCTATTTATAACCCTTCCTTTCCATACTAGAAATGTATGTACAGTTACTATCTCGATCTCAGCTACAGTCTCACTAAAACGTGCTCATGAGAAACAGTCGCAGAATAATCGGGAACATATATTATCTTTTTTTACCGGAAGCTATCTTACAGTGCGGGGCGCAGGGTACTCAGTAGACCACTTCCTACTTTTCCTGTTTCAGCTGCTAACAGTTTACAGAAAGAAAGCCTGTTGATAGTTTGTATGTGAGCTCTAATCTCTATAAATTTTGAATAACGATCTTGTGTGAGAAATGTGTAGACTAGGGGGGAAGCAATACGCTGGTTGACTCTTCTAGGAAAGTAACAATCAACACATTGCTGTGTACAATGCCTCTCTTTTAGTGTCTATCAGAGGGTTTAAATTATACAGATTTAATAATGTGTAATAAAGGCCATTTTTCTAGCTACTGTTGTAGGTATGGACCTAACCGTTCATCTTAAATTGCGATGGATTCTTTACAACAAATTTCATTAGCGAGTATAGGCCTACTGTATGTACTGTGACTGCACAGTTAAAATGCCTAGTTCCTTGACTTACGTGGTTGGACATCACATATTATTTTACTGCTCGCTTTTGAGCAATCAGTACTTTCTTTCTCAGTGTCAGGTCACCGGAGAAAATTATTCCATAAGACATCATTGAGTGGAAGACATGCAGACAGGTGGACCCTGATCTAAAGTAGGACAAATGCTGAAAAGAAAAAAATATTATACAGATATCAAATTTAAATTTTAATGGAGATTAAATATTATTACAACATAAAATTTTCATGTATTTAGAAATACTGTTACCATGCGTTCTTGCAATATTTTGTGGGGGAGGGAGGGAGGTGTCCCATAATTTTTGCTGCTCCATGACCCCAACGAATCTAAAACCGTCACTGGCCACAACTCAAGCAATACGGTGGTTTGGTGTTGACGAGTATGAGTTTGCCAAATTTGTTATGAGAAATCAGTGTAAGCAATGGCAGTATTCAAAATCTTTCCAACATAATTGATCTCTGTACTCGATACTTTACCAGATTTCATCCCATAACTTAATGACACGGATAGTAGGAATACTTATGTGGCTGGTATTATTGAGAATGCATATACTCTGTTGAAAATAGTAGTTCCGAACATAGTAACTGTAACAGAATTAATGCAGTTTCCACATCACCCAATAGGTAGGCCTACACAGCCCAGTGCATTACCGTACTGTTTTCAATAACTGGTGAATTTGCCAGTAGCCATTTAATCACACTGCTTGCAGACAGATGGAGAAACACATTTTTCACTCAGAAAGAGGAGCAGCGTTGCACACCTTCCAAATGAACTGAAAGTTTTCTGCATTATTGAGACTGCATAATCCATCACAGAATTTGTCAGGCAGCAGTCGCCTGCATTTTCTGCAGTACACGCCTTGGTGAATATTTTCTTCTAAACCACAATAAATACATCTACTGTGTACATTTAGAGATATCTCTAACAGCTTTGGTTGCCAAAACTATCTCGTATCAGATGGATAGGCTATACCTCTTCGGTATGTGACTTTCCTACAGCAATGTTATTCAAATGAGTTATGACAAACAATCCACAGCTCCAAGCTTCTTTTTGGCTTGAATGTTCCACCTCAACCACCTTCAAGTTCCTGCAGGTCATTTTATCGAATATAGACAAGTAATTTCACACCTACAAAAGTTTGTGAACATTGACGGGCAATCTTCACCTTTCCCATTTTGCTGTAGCAATGAAACAGCAAACAGGCACCAGTGATTTCCATTTACATGTAGTGGAATGAAAAGCCTTTCAAAATCATTGAGATTCTTCTGATACGTAAGATTATTTCCACAATTTTTACGTGTCCGAATGCTGCCGGCTGTCTTAGAGCCAATGTAGGAATCTTTCTCATGACCATGAAAAATAGTTTCTGCACAATAATCTACAATAACATTTGTCAGACAATTGTTACCAAAAAGAGATTTATAATTCTCACTTAGCAAGAATTGTTCTTTTTGTGGTTTAACCATGTCACGGAAAATAGCAACAATAAAATCCGGTTTACATCTTTTTTCATAGTGGGCTAGATACTTGAGCAAGCCATCGTTTAAACATAGGCCCTACTGTTACACAGTTTGGAAGATTATTGCTTTCCGTGCATTCAATTTCTTTGTAACCATTCACAGAACACTGAACGGCTGTGACATCAAAATTAAATCTGAAATAAGAAAACGTTGTCGTCTTTTTTTGCCACAATTCCTCTGCAGTTGGCCCAACATTATTTTCAAATTGCTTCCGTCTTCTCTTTCCTTTTGACTCTACTGCAACTTCTTCCAGTGAATGTGAATTACTGATTTTAAAGTCCCTGAAAACAGATCCTACTTGGGTGTCCATGATCTCTAAGAATTGCCCATTAAAAAGTGGTCTCATTTGCATCTGTCTGAACCTGTTCTCCCCTGCTGCACCTCTTGATGTCTTCTCCACTGGGCAGGAGATCTGTGACAGTTCCAAACCGCAAAGGCACAAATGGCACATATCTCCTTAAAGTATGCGTAACAAAATCTTCCTGATGGAAAGTATTCTGGGCGGTATCATTTCCAAGAAATATTTCGTCTCTTTTTTTGTTCTACCTTGGTTTTGAAAAATCAGTAATATCTACTCTGTTCGTACAATGCTGATGCTGGCATATGATGATCTGATTCGCTTTCGGGGGCATCTGTACAGTGCAGCCAATGGTCATTCGTGTGAAACTGATTTAGCACATCCAATTTCTGCACACGTGACTGTCACAGGGCTGGAGGTATCATTCATAGGTGTGCACAGAATGAGGCTATGGAGTGTAGTGCAAATGCTTAGTAGACAAGTAGCTCATGAAAGTGCTACAGTGCTAGTGGTGTTAATACAAAGCAGAACAATGGCAATGATAAACAAAGCAAACATAGTATTACATCTGCAACAACAGTTGTCAAAGATGACATTTCGTCAGAAAGGAGTCCGAGGAATTTTGCAGAATGAAGAAGTAGCCTTATATGGTGGTAACAAAGTAACCTATTCAGAGGAAAACATGAACACCTGAAGCGGCACTTATACACGCTGAATGTACTTATCTTCTGCATTTTGACTGAGGTATCGTTTTACCATATTAAGATGATCATTCTCATCCAAATCACGATCACAAAAAGCTTCCAATCTGGCTTTCTGCAAAACACATAATTTCCGTACATATTCCATATTATTGCACAAAGCAAAATTTTCATCGCAGAGGTAATTAATCCCACACACAACTGCCTTGGGGCGACATCTCAAAGAATACTTTTCATCCTTCTCCTCTGGGAACATCTGAGGGCATAGAAATTTTTATCCTGATTTGTGTGATTTCCGATTACATCAGTCGTAGTCATATAAACACGGACAATTCCGTTTCCAAGGACACAGTTGGACTTGAAAGTCGTACAGTTGTTATATTTGCTCTTTCTATAGCAAACATAACTTAAATACGGTTTGTATTTACCTACCGTTGTTGAACCCCTTGAAACATACGACGCAAGGTAATTTCATCTCAGTAAGCATGAGTCTAAGAGTCATCAAGAACTTCTCCTTATCGGTGTTGTGCATAATTTGAAGACCACAGGTAACAAATTCTAAATCAACTATGCCTACTTCATAGTTAAATGACGCTGACTGATTATTCCGATTAGTCACTTTCATGCAAGACCTTGTATTTACTACTTGTAAGTTACCGTACCTTTCACTTTTGGTTGTATTCCATCCGTATCTTTCTGCCATCATTTATGAAGTCGACTCATAATTACCCTTTTATCAGAATGCCTCGTAATACTGGTGACTTCCTCGATGACAGAAAGAACTCCACAATCATCAAAATCAGCGTCTTCATAGTCCACGTCTTGTCTTTCGATCACCCGCACAATATGAACTGTGGCGTAGCAAGCGTCCAAAGATCCTCTGAAAGACGTTACATTCTAGTAGTACAGTTTAACACCACCAATTTACACTGAAGAAATGTCAAATCGGAAGCAAACAAATAACAGATGCAGCACCGGCGCACAAGCAAATGCCCTGTGAGGACGTTGAGGCCTCTGTTTGGAATCCAGATAGAGGGAGTTCGCGCTAGAGATTGGTGTGGTCCACTACAAAAACACTCTCAACCTGATTGGGTGCACTGCCGAGAATGCAGTAAGGATAGCAGTACTCGTCGAAATTCGAGAAATCGTTGAGAACGATCTGCAGAAGTTAGTGACTTGAAATGAATGGTCTTTAGAATGAAAAGAAGACAAAATATTAAGGAAGTAAAAAAGTCTATTTACACAGTTGAACGAGAACGTTATAAAAGTCAAAGTAGCCTGCCTCTTTCAGATGTAGCCCAAAATGGGATGGAACACAAACTCCTCAAGCAGGCTGCGCACAAAACAATATATTGAGAGGAGCTATCGGTTGCGACGAAACACCGCCAGTAGTTACACCTATAGATACATGACTTCTCTGCTGTTCACACTTATTTGCCTGGCAGTATGTTTCTCGAACCATCTACAGGATATTTTCTATCCTTCCATTAACAGCGTGCGGAAAAAAATGAACACTTAAATCTTTATATACAAACTCTGGTTTATTTTATTATGATGATCATTTCTCCCTATGTGGGTTGGCAACTATAAAATATTTTTACATTCAAGGAAGACAATTGGTAATTGAAATGTCGTTAACAGACCACGCCGCAATGGGTAACACCTTTTTTTAAATGATTGCCATCCTAAATCGCTTATCATATCCGTGACACTCTCTCCCCTATTTCTCGATAATACAAAACGAGATCTCCTTCTGAGAACTTCTTCGATGTCCTCTGTCAATTCTGTCTGGTACGGATCACATGCAGTGCAGCAGTACTCTATCAGAGCACAAATAGGCATAGTTTTGTTGTCTTTTTAATAGATCTGCAGCCTTTTCGAAGTGCTCTGCCAATAACACAGTCTCTGATTTCCATTCCCCACCACAACATTATCTACATTATTGTTGCAATTTAAGAAATGCTTCAAATGGCTCTGAGCACTATGGGACTTAACATCTGTGGTCATCAGTCCCCTAGGACTTAGAACTACTTAAACCTAACTAACTTAAGGACATCACACACATCCATGCCCAAAGCAGGATTTGAACCTGCGACCGTAGCAGTCACGCGGTTCCAGACTGAAGTACCTTGAACCGCATGGCCACACCGGCTGGCTAAATTTAATCACCATCTAGTGTACACTTACAAAGTTCAGAAGGAGTGGAGACTGTCTCCCAGGAAAGCGTTAAGTGAATTTTAATCTGTTTTTTAAATAAATATATTTTGTGTTTACTTTTGCTGGATTTGTATGTTATGGTGGTCAGTCTTGTTACAATGATCTTGTGGTCACTAATCCCTGTATCCACCACGATGCTTCCTATCTGCTCAGGATTATTTGTTGTTAAGAGGTCAAATACGTTATCACGACCATTTACATTTCGAGTGGGCTCCTTTCGGAGAAAGCATTTTGCACAACTTCTAAGGATGATTTGTGTGTACCACTCTCTTTGAATATCCATTTTCGTCAACATATCAATGGTAGATTGAAGTCATCACCAACTATAACTCTATGAGTGGGGTACACATTTGCGGTTCAAATGGTTCAAGTGGCTCTGAGCACTATGGGACTTGACGTCTGAGGTCATCAGTCCCCTAGGACTTAGAACTACTTAAACCTAAATAACCTAAGGACATCACACACATCCATGCCTGAGGCAGAATTCGAACCTGCGATCGCAGCGGTCGCGCGGTTCCAGACTGTAGTGCCTAGAACCGCTCGGCCACTCAGGCCGGCCACACAATTGTGATAAAACTAAAGTTTTCTTTGAACTGTTAAGCAACGGAATCATTTGAGTGAGGGTCACAAGAAATCGATACAAAGTTTGTATCATTTCAATTAATGACGGAGATCTTTAGCCAGAAGAAGAAATTAACAAAAGCTGGTTGACCAATAAGGAATGATGTGACATGCTAACGACTAAATATTTTTAACAACGCCATATCGTTTATCAGCCTCCAGAATAAGTGGATCAAACACTACAAAATAATTATTAAGACTGCAGTGGAAAATGACTGAATAATATTAAATACTGCAAGGCGAGCAAAACTGGAAATTTAACAGTTTGTGTTTGTTTTGCTACCAACTAGTATAATTTCATTTAATCCCTGGACATTATTTTGCACCAGTAATAATTCTGTAACTATTTTTGTATTTGTGCCTCCTGCCATTCATACATCACTCTTATCTATTGTCATTTCTTAATTTTGGTAAAAATCAGCACATTCACATCCAACTACTTTTATTTTGCTGCGTTTCTGTTTGTTGTAACTGAATGTGTTACAAAAACTAGTTGTTGGTTACTCTGTTCTTAATTCCAGATGGAATTAGAGCTTCGTGTGGTAACATTGTACCAGTAATTATTAAGTTTTTTCTCTCTACTAGCAGCATAGACATTACAAATAATCCCTCTCTTTGTTTACACTCTGAACAGCACAATATACTGACAACAAATTCATGCTTAACATTCCATTGCTATCGCTGTTTCAGAAAGAGAGTTTGTTGGTAGTGGGGAGCGGGCATGGTAATTGCGATGATAAATAATCACTCACACTCCCATCAGCTACTATGATTACTTTTATTCTCGCAACATATACACAATGCCCATAGCATAGAGCGTGTACTACAAGGAACTGATATGGCAAAGGTACAGTTGTTCTTGCTGCGTTAAGGCAGAGTAGAGCCAGTGGTTCAAAGTCCCCACAGAGCCGCCCCCCCACCACCCCCCTTCCCCCTTCCCAAGTGCAGAGCACAGTGACGGGTGAACGTCGTGATGCGTTGTCCCGCTGGCAATGGCAAGGGTCGACATGTCAAGGGTCAACATGTTATAGGCCACCAGTTGCTTGGGTGGCCGGGCCGTGATGTCAGCGGTGGTTCTGATGGGGCCGTGGCAGTGTCTGTTGACATGTTGGTGGCTGGTGATGCGCCGTCCGGTGTTGGTGAGGCTGTCGGTCTGCTGGAGGCGGTGTTCGGGGTGTCTGTCGTTATGAAGTGCTCTGGGGCCGACACAAGCAGGTAGTCGTCCGAAGAAAGAGTAGACTTCAGACCCGCTGTGTCAATCGTATGCAGAAGGGGTGTGGAGTGCTCTTATGACCTCAAGACCGTGCTGTAGCCCAACTGTCTATTGTCGAATTTGGCCTTAACTATGAGTAGTGAGTCTTGCAGCATTGGGTAAATGTCTTCTGGGAAGTAGTGTTGCAGGTCCAGGCTGACTAAACGGGCTTGAGGAGCCTGGAGCTGGAGCGGTGGAGGGTAAACACCAGGTGTGTCCACTAAAGTCTAAGCCGGTTTTAGATGGTTCAGTGACACTGTTGTCGTTTCCCCAGCTTGCAAGATATCAAAAGTATTTGGCCCTTATTTCAACACATTGTAAGGGCCACTGTACACAGGGTGAGGGCAGGTTTGATAGCGTCAATCCTGAGCGTGATGTGTTTACACGATTGGAGGTCCTTGTGCACAAAGATGGTCGGTTTGGCATGGTGGGATAATGGTGGGATGTGGATGTGGTCATGCTTCACTAGGTCCAGCAGGTTGACACACAATGGGTTAATGGTTTGAGATATGAACTCTGCTGGGAGGGTGACTGGTTCCTCATAGAGCACCTCTGCCAGCGAGGCATCCAGGTCTTCTTTGTAGGTAGCTCGTATGCCCAGCAGCACACAGGGGAGGGCCTCTGTCCACTCCTGGTCGTGGCGTACGAGCACCATCTTGACGGTGTGGTGTCACCATTCCACAAGTCCATTGGATTCAGGATGGTAGGCTGTCATGTGGATTCGGTGGCACCCACAGAGGTGGCAGAGCTCAGAGAACAGGACCGACTTGAACTCCTTGTCCTAGTCAGTTGTCAGGGACTCTAGACAGCTGAAGCATGCAATCCAAAGTTTGATGAAAGGTCGGGTGATGGTGTTGGCTGAGGTATCAGTCAGAGGTGTGGCCTCCACTCATTGAGTAGTCCTGTCTATGGCTAACAAGATGTACTTGTATCCATTTGACTCTGGGAGTGACCCCACCAGGTCTATGTGGACAAGGTGGAAATGGCCCTTCGGGATGGGGAATTTCCCGAAGGGTGGTTGGTTGTGACATCACGTCTTGGCCCGTTGGCATTGGACGCAGGCTCTCGTCCATGCAGTGCAGTCCCATTTAATGTTAGTCCAAATGAAATGTTCCGTTATGAGTTTCAGTGTCGGGCATACTCCAGGGAGGGACAAGTTGTGGGGAGGTCAAAAACTGTCTTCCTTAAGTTCTGTGGGCAACTGGTCATTGCCTACCATGGGATACATCTCACCAAACTAGTTTGGTTTTGCCTGCAATGGTGCAATGCTTGAGCTGGAGGCCTGCTGTGTGTCCAGATAGCAGATTTTGAATGTCGGTGTCAGTTGATTGTGCCTACACTAGTTGGTAGAAGTCAAGGTGTGCTGATGAGGTGGAAAGTTGTGAGAGGTAGACAGCCACCATGTTTTCTGCTCCCCATACATAGCGGATGTCCATAGTATATTTCGAAATCAAGTCCAGGTGGCAGAATCATCGAGGGAAGGTACTGGATGGCAGGTTTTTAATAGCATCATCCAGAGGATGGTGGTCTGCGTAGATAGTAAGAGGCCAGCCCCCAATGTGTTCTCAGAAGTATATCAGCAAAAGATCATGGTTGAAGGTTGACCACCTTTTCTGAGAGTCAGTAAGTTTCTGTGAGAAAAAAGCGTAAGGGTTGGGTTGCACTAGGGACTTTCTGTTGTAGTACTGCCACAATCGCCCAGTTGTTGGCATCGGCCTCTATAACCATATGGGCGTCTGGCGATGAGAGTGCCAGGGTGGTGGTCTAAGTGAGCTCAGTCTGATGATCTCTAAGGCAACTTGCGTATCAGGAGTCCAAGTGAGCTTACGTTTGCCTGACATGTTCTTCCTGTGGAGTGACTCTGTGAGTGGCAGAAATGTTTCTGCAGTATTGGGGAGGCATTGTTGGTAATAATTAATTACCCCTAAAAATGGTCCAACTACTGATAGTCTGGCGGGGGTGAGGGGTTACGGATTGGTCTATCTTTTCCAGGGTGGAGCAGATGCCCGAGGCATCGACAAAGTGGCCTATGAATGTAATGCATTTTTGCTGGAGTTGACATTTGTCCTCGTTGACCACAACACCATGCTCTGCTAGTTTGTTGAATACCTCTTGGAGGTGTTTCTCATGATGTTGAGTTGTTTGTGAGAAGATAATGTCGTCATCCAACTGACAATAGCAAAAGAATATGGTAAAAAATAAGCTGTCAATGACCCATTGCCATGTCTGGGCTGCATTCTTTAGCCTCAAGGGCATAAAGAGGAATTAAAATAGCATTAATAGTGTAATTATTACCATCTTTGGGATTTCCTCTGTGGCCACTGGGATCTGCGAATAAGCTCTTTTACAGTTGATCTCCCTGCTGATGGTTGCACCAACCAGTTCCTGGGAGAAGCCCTGCATATCTGTCATGGAGTAACTATCAATGATGGTGTGCATCTTCTAATGTCTACAGCCCCCCCCTCCCCCCCCTCCCCCCCCCCACACACACACACAGACACCAAGTTTTGTCTATCTTCATTCTCATAGTAATCAGTGAGGCCCGTGCACTGTCTCATGGCCTGAAGTGTCCCTCGCGTAACAGTTCATTGATCGCGGCCTTGGCCGCCTTTAATTTGTGAGGGGCAAGGTGGTGCAGGTGGCATCGGACTGGTGGACCGAGGATAGTATTAATTCTGTTTATGGTACTGTCACATACAATGTTAATCTTTCTATGTGGCTGATGTGGAGTAGCACATGAGGCCCACGATCCACTTGCAAAGGTGATATCACTGTTTACACTCCACCTGCTTGCGAGAGCAATATCACTGCTTTCGTGCAACCCACTTGCCACAGCATTGTCACCAGAAGTAAGAGGCACTGGACTGACCTCTGGTTCTAAATGCCTGGCAGCGTCTCGGGTGGGTAGCTCTCATTGTTTCTGGTGTGATGACAGCTGTTGCTGTGTGCAGTTGTGCCGTGAGCTCAGAGCAGCAGTTGTGGAGGTGCTTGTTAGCACCTGTTAAGCTAGCATTAGTGCAGCAGAGGTCAGTCTGCACAGTAGCCATGGCTTTAAACTCCTCAAACAATGCCTAGCACTTAAGTGAGAGGTCGAGTACTGTTTCAGAGGTAGGAGGCGCAGGCGGCTGAGTCTTGTCCATTGGTAGGTGGTCACTGTTTCCTCCACTGATAGGTGTGTGGCTGTCGTGATGTAGTAATAAGGTCCTTCCCAGGTCTGGCAGAAGATTATAATGCCTCAAAAAATGTGTGTCCAACACTGGGTCTACAGTGTCAGCCACAAAAAATGTCCATGGGTGAGGGGTGTGGTTGTCCAGTTGAACTATGATAGATGCCGTGCCTATCATGAGAATCACTAAATCATTTGCAGAGTGTAGTTGTATAGCAGATGGTGTACGTTGTCCAGGTGCCAGCTAAGGTGGCAGCATGCTAACATTGGCGTCCATGTGAACAAGGAATTAGGCTCTAAGATGGTTGTCATAGATGAAGTGCCATGTGCTGTTAGAATGTAGACATGGGATATGATGAGTGTTGTCATGTTCGATAGTGAGGTGACTTGTAGCAGAGCAGCAAAATGATGCACCTGTCTCAGGCGGCTGTACTAATTTGGGTAGCTGCAAGGTGAACAACAGTGGTGCGTTAGGCAATGAAGTGTGTGTGTGGAACCAGCAGGGGTGGAGTGGGACGAATAGGTGCAGCATCCTGGCCAGGTGAATTGTTGGGATGGTTGGGCATGGGGCAATGGCTGGGTGTGAATGTGGCAGGTGGTTGCTTGTGCCTCACTGCAGCAGTCTTGAGAGGCTGCTGCAGGTGCGGTGTGGAAGAGCTCGGATGAGGTCAGAGTCTCTCGGCTGAGGTCAGAGCAGTTCAGCAAATGTCAGCTGGCTGGGCTCTGCACGGTGAATGCTGTGCAGTGATCTCCATGAGCATAGTCAGTGCGTGGGCTGGCTGTAGATGCAATTGGTGTTGACGTCGGTGCCGAAGCCAATGCAAGTGTTTATCAAGGCATGTTGTGTGAGGGCAAGCATCTGGTCGGCAAGGCATAACTGCATTTCCAGTGGTTTGTTATCGCGCATTGATATGGCTGTCTACGTTTTCAGGCAGCTTGAGAAGCCATAGTGACCAGGGAGCATGATCTGGTTTGGTTGTGTTGATTTGGATGCATAACCTGCATCAGAGTGCTGACAGGGTAGCATGGCTGAGCAACGTCTCAGCAATGGCTAGGTGGAGTTGTTCAGGTGAATGCAACAGGCACTGTTCATTGTCTCGTATCTGTCAGTGGTTGGTGCATGTAATAGGAGGTCACTGATAAGATCAGTGTTGGTGTGGAGGCAGTTCAAAAGCACCAAAAACTTGTCGTGGGCATCTGTGATCCTGGCCGACTGCATCAACTACATCACGCACTTGCTGAGAATCAACTTGTAGTGGCCACAGATGCAACTTGGTGTGTGACCAGTGGTAATCTGCCTGGTGGCAAGGGGCTGGGACCAGTATGAGGTTGTTGTGATTGTGTGAAGTATATGGTGCGGGTTTGTAAATGACACCTGGTGACACTGGTAGAGGTGGCAGCTGGCGTCACAGCACTGTAGTCACTGTAGGTGTGTTGGTAACGTGGGTGTCCTACTAACTATTTATCACATGACGCGGTGCTGGTGTCATGGCCGGTGTGTCGGCATTGTGGAGGATAGCATCATAGTGGGGTACCCAGGAACACAGCGCTGTAGGTAGTTCCTGGTTGGTGGCAATCGTGATAGATGGTGCCTCAGTGTATGTCACCCAATGCGGCTGCTGCTGTAGGTATTCCTTGTATTTCATGATGCGTGGGTCATAGTTGGTGTCAATCTGCTGTATTGCTATGCTGTGGTTGTAGCTTGTGAAAACCCTGTGTGGTTGCAGGTAGACACAGTGTGCCTGCTTGTTGAGTGACAACACATGGGAGGCGTGGCCTGCAGCTCAGCACAGCTGTTGGTGTGATGTCATCATGATGGCATGATGCAGGTCGCGGTGTGGCAGTAACAAGTGTGACTTCACCCAGATGACGTACGCCGTCAAGCAGAATGTAAAGTTCAGGCATAGGCCCTGGAAAAATATGGTCTCAGGAAGGTCACTTGTAGAATGGAATTTTCTACATCGAGCATGGTGGTTACAATGATAAATAATCACTCGCACTCCTGCCATTTAGTGTGAATACGTTTATTCTTGCAACATATACACAATACGCAATGAATAGAGTGTGTACTACAGAGAACTGACCCGGCAAAGATACAGTTGTTCTTGTTGCGGTAGGGCAGTGATATTATTTGGGGGTAGAGCCAGCGGTTCTATGTCTCCGCAAGTTAAAGGATTCATAAACATTACTAACACGATCATAATTAACTTCCACCATCCCTCTAGATTCTCAAACCTCTGCACTCTCTTCTTCAGTGGCAATGGGACATGCAAAATTCTGGTCTTACCTGAGTTATCACAATTCCCAGAATTGGTGACATTTATCCTCTGCCACAGGTACGTTTCAACATTGCCAAACACCCATCAGCAAGCCACTCAGAAGTAACCTGCTAACAGGACACTGTAACACCAATACTTGTCAAACATTAAGGGAGAACTTGCATATCTTCTCTAAATAAGGAGAGAACTGTGTATGTAGCAAGTAACAAATTGCAATGGCGGATATATTTATTTACTTATTGAAAACCAAAATTAGCTACCAAAATTGCCCTACATGTATAATCTGTCATATGCAATTGCAGTAATGGGGCCATGTTCTCTAGATGCTGCAAGTGACTCATTGCAATGACGAAGATTTGTTGAGTTATTGACCTCCAAATTCAGCAACTGAGGCACCAAGTGCATATTTTCTGCCCGATTCAGCTGCCCATATCTCCTAATCAGACTATTAAACAGTTTTTGTAGACTGGTTACATAAATAGCACAATGTGTTGCTGATTAATTCACCACATAATTTTAGGCTCTGGCTGAGATTCCATCATGCCCAGAAGAGCTGGAGCTTTTTAGGGATCTGATGACTTTTATAATTTCATTGGGTGCTATAAATTTGGAGTGTACTGTCATCAATGGTGTATGTTGGGTAAGATTAAGTAGTTTTATGGCTTCTGAGGGAGACTGATTGTGTTGTGTACCTTTGTTTTTGGCTACAGAGAGGAAAATTTAAGACTTCTTATGCTACCCTTTCCAGATTATTGTGTCTAATTTCCTATGAACTGTGCTACCCTTGCTTACTCTGAAATTTTGTCCCCATTTGTTTCCAATTTAATGATTTTCCATATGTTTTGTTTTTATTGTTTGAACTGTTAATTGCAAGCAGTAGTGATGCCAATACACAAAGATGGCAAGAGACGTGTAGTGTCGAACTATAGGCCTATCTATCTGCTGCTAGTTCTTTCAAAAACATTTGATAGGGTAGTGTACAACAAGCTACATAAATACCTAACACAAAATGGCTCACTGGCTCCCTCCCAGTTGGGTTTTACAAAGGGCTATCCACACAGGGGCAATACTCAGTCTCACAAAAGAAATTCTAGATGAACTGAACTGTAGAATGTACCTGTAGGTATTTTCTGTGGTCTCACTAAAGCTTTAGGCTGTATAAAACATAACATACAGGTACACTAGCTCCCACACTATGGAGTCAAAAACCAACCATTAGCTTGGTTAGAATACTACCTAGATAACAGGAAACAAAGGGCCACCCTACCAGGTGTAAGTGAAACAATAAAATCAGGTTGAAGAAATACACAGGCCAACGAAAATTTTTTTTCAAAAACTTTTTTTTACTTTGACAGCTGATCTTTATAGAGTCTTATGAGCTGAATCCAAATCTAGCATTAACTTTTCTGTATCACCCATAGTTTTCCAGAAATATGCTTTTTTTTATATAATATAGAAATCCTATGCTATACGGTAAATGGGGAAATTAATGAAACACTTTGTAACAACGTAAGCATGGTTTGTATTTACAGTAAGCTATTTAAAACAATGATGTGTGTTAATAGAGGTTTCACTTGTCATCTGGAATTGGTTTGTATTTTCTTTCTCTTTTATCTTTGAAGCCTCTTGTGTAGCTTTTTCTACGATGAGTCACTTGAATGAACTTCTCGGTGAAGTGACCAACAGTAGTCCCCCATCATGTTGGTGTTCCAGCAGCCTTGGTATTGTTTTTCTATCACTTTAATGTCCTGGTGAAAACACTATCCTTGCTCCTCACTAACATCTCCCATATTGTCTGGGAAGTAATCAAACTGACTGTTCAAAAAGTGAACTTTCAGGCTCATTAAACTTCCTAAAGTTTTAAACTTCTTTAACATTGTAGCTATAGTAGAAATATATTTTGGGTCTTTTTCGTGTCCTAAGAACCTTATAACGATTTGCTTGAATGATACTCATGCTACTTTCTCATTTAAGGCCATTGTGGCTTCAAAGTTAACATCAAACATCAATTTTATAATCTCAGGTCTGACAAAGATGCCTTCATTTAGTTTAGCTTCTGAAAGGTGTGGAAGCTGTTGGCAGAGATACTTAAAACATGGTCCATCCTTAGGCAAAGCCTTTTACAAACTGTTTCATTAGGCCTGACTTTATTTGTAGAGGTGGTAGGAGTACATTTTTTGGATCTACAAGGTTTTTGTGTAGAATGTTCTTGTCACCAGGTTTTAAAGACTCCCTCACAGGCCAGTTCTTTCTGCACCACTAAAGGACATGGAGTTGAACTGCTGGAAATAGAAAACAGTGCTTGTGATGTAAATAATATGAAAAACCACCTGAGATTAACCAGTGCAGTTGAAGGTTTAACAGAAACAGTAAATCAACCAAAAAAAGACAGTTCGAAAATGAGAATGCAACTCAGTACAGTGATTGCCACAAACTGTAGATTAGGAAAGCTAACAACACATCTAACAATATCATCTCACAAAAAAAGTGGAAAACCTCGAAAAAATATCACACTGATTGCTAAAAATAGCAACACTAAATGTCTAATAGCAAATCTAGGGTCGACTACTGAGCCTGTAACACACGACTCTGCTCCATTTACTCAAAATTCAAATGTAAGTTCGTCACAACCTCCTGTATTACTTGAAAAACAAACTGAGTGTGCAAACGAAAAAATATTTTAACCACAGTAGGCGGGTTGGAACAAATAAATGATAGTGAATCAATAACCCACAGTGTAAACCAGAATCTCTGTGTGAATACTACCAGTATTTCCTCTTACAAAACAAAAACAGGGCAAGAAAACATTGCAACAATGACAGATGCATGTAACAAATCAGAACGAACAAATAGGCCTACCAATAAAGAGCTTACAGTCCATGAAGCGACAGAAGATCGATGTGTTAGAAATACTTCTTTGAACAATTCGAAAATTGGAGCCAGTATAAATGAAACCAGTCCCTACATCTTCATCAGACCTTCAGATGAGAAACCTTCACCCAATAGAGATACAAATTGGCGTGATGTACAGTGTAGGAAAAGAACTTTTCGATCTACAGATCAGCAAGTATCATTCACAACATGAAAACAACAAACCAACAACATACACAAAACGAAGCAGAATGCATCTGCACAACGAAAAATGCTGTATGCAACTGCACTAAAGAAAAGTGTAGAGGAAGAAAGACCTCAAGCATCTGCCATAGCATCAGTCAGAAATTCAAGTACTAGAGAAAGATAAAATCAGATAATAGGCACTGGTGAAGAACAAGGAATACTATATGGCAAGAAAAGAGAAAAACGGCACAACAACTGAAGATGTATCCAATTCCTTGAGAAAATCTTTCCAGTATATAGCAACTTTCATGTAGAAAAATTGGAAACAGAGGGTGTGAACAGCAGCTTCAAGATTGGTGTGTGCTTCCATCTAAAGGACAAGGTGATGGACACAACACTATAGCCAAAGAATATTGTTGTCAGGCATTTTTTATTCCGGAGATCGACCAGTGCCCCAGTAAAATAGTGCCTGAAATAAAAACCCAAGGCCCCATAATAACTCACAGAAGTAACAGTAGAGATGATGGTTATATGCCCATAGTTGTAGCAGTTGTTAATATACAGTGTTTAAGAACCAAGGTGGACCTTCTATCATTCTTTGTAGAAGAAGTCAAACCACATGTTTTATGCATCTGTGAACACTGGTTAGATGAAGCAGAAGGTGACTGTTACAGAGCCATTGAATATTTGGACATGGTAAATTCGTGGTATCGAACTACTACAATTCATGGTGGTGTATCTGTATATGCAAGCAAGACTTTTAGTGTAAAGGAAATAGACTTCAAAAATTTTTCCACAGACCTAGATCTAGAATTAGCTTCACTAGTGTTAACAGATATTGACCTTATTATTGTCTCTGTGTACCACTCACCAGATGGTAATTTTGAAAACTTTATTGCACAAATGGAAACCTGTTTGTCCTACCTAACACGTCTTAAATCTAAAATTGCACTGTGTGGAGATTTCTACATACATATAGGTGTTGGAAGAACTAAAGAGAGAGTCCTCATGACTTTGATAAAGAGCTATGGGCTGTTTGTTGCAAACCAACTGCCAACACGAGGTGATGCCCGCCTAGACACAGTTATCACTAACCTCAATATCTGGAACTATAATATCAGTGTAGCTGAATCAATGATTGCTGACCATAGTGCATTAGTAATGGAAATAAGTATGAAATGCTTGAGTCAACTGCACAACCAAGCTCATGGCACTCCAGTTACACATTTAGTAAGAGGACCATAAAAGAAGAAAGACTAAATGACCTTAAAATAGCCCTGTCAAGTGTAAACTGGCAGCAAAAAATTGCAGGAATGGGGGCCAGTGCCTCATTCGAACGTCTGTTCCAATCATTAAAAACTAAATTTGATGATTTATTTCCAAAAATCCACAAGAAGTAGGTGTCGACTGATGGGAACGCAAGACAGCTTTCCAGTGGTTGCCCTAAAGATGTTCAACTCTCTGACTCAAGGAGTGCAACCCCTGCCACTAGGAAAATTCAGAAGGAGAGTAGCACAGGGCCTGAAAGAATGTCCATTGTACTCCATTGGTGAATTCTTTAATAGTGATCAAAGTGAATGTACAAACAAATATTGTTTCTATTAAGTATAAATGTCTTAATTTTGTGAATATTTTTTAAATATATATATGTAATTAATCTTGACGCAGTCTGTCCAGTCATGGCTGGTAAATGACACAGATCTAGTTATAAAGATTCCTAGTCCTGATGTCCCATTCACACAAGAAACAAGGAAATTTGGTAAAGCCACCTTGCTGACCAAGGAGCCTGCATGCTACTTTTAGATCGCCTCATATCATCCAACCATGAGCAGAATAGTCTATTTTATTTAGCACTATTTCTAGGTTTTTATAGCTTTCTTTCATATGTACAGAATGTCCAACAGGTATAGATGCATACATTAGTTTCCATTGTGTAAAAAACAGCCTTTACACTAGTTTTGGATGAATCAATAAACAGCCTCCAGTCTTCCGTTTTGTATTTAATACCAAACTCATTCATCAGACTGGGAATGCCTGAGCAGCACACTGAACCACCTTCTTGTTGAAAAAAACTTTGAAAATTGATGCTCTCTGTCTGTCTGTACATGTACATGCTGGTTCGAACTGCCAATAAGTTCTTTTATTTTAATCTAGTGCCAAGCCGTTCAGCTTTTTCTTTCGTTATGCTCAGATCCCTAACCAAATCATTAAGCTTGGTCTGAGTAAACAATTTGGACTCTAGACTTTCTGTATTACAATGGAATTCATCATCATCTGGTTCATCTAAATCACATTGTACATCAGAAAATACTTCTGTTGGAATAAAATTTAAATCATCTGGTGGTTCAGGAACTGGTAAATCTACACCATGCCCTACTAGTTGGATGGCAGACAAAAGGTTAGGGTAGCTTATTACCTTCTTGTTTTTCGAATTATGACTAGTAATATCAACAATGAAAAAGTAGCAATCATCAGAACGATTTCTTGGCTACCTCCATATCATAGGAACAGCAAATCTAAAGGCTTTTTTCTCCTTTTTGGACTGTTTTCTCAGATCTTCAACACACACACAACATACCTTACATGGCGCCGAAGATTTATCTTGATCACCAAGTTTAGATCCAAAGTATGATAGATACACCTTTTCCACAAAGTCTGTAATGTTTCTTTGGGTGTTTTTCAATCACAACTTCAACAAAAACTGTCAGCAGAGTTCTTAAAACCATGATTAGAGATTGTACTGAGCCCAGGTGAGGTTAGAGATGGGGAGGGAACACCATCTGTTAACACACAAAAATATAATCGACTTTTTTTGCCAGCAACTGTTTTTCAGCAGTGCTACCAATGTCATCTACATTCATTACACATCCTTTTAAAATTATTTTAACTATATAATAGCTGTTAGATTCTTTAAAATATGGCTTAATTTAATAATTTTAACTGTAAAATGTGAAGAAATGGTGGGCGATTCAGTTTTTTTAAGTATCATATTAGGATTTCCCACCCTAAAAAAAAAAAAAAGTTTTTTCAGCAGAAACGTTTTTCCATCATTGGCCTGTGCTATTAAGTATGGTGTTTCCCAATGATCTATCCTTGGACCACCGGTCAGCATTAGTAAATATATCTCCAAACATATTCACTGATGATACTTGTATCTCGGTCAGGAGTGTGGAATCCTCAATGCAGATTACAACTGAAACAATAACACAAATATAAAAATGTTTTGCAGTAAATAGTCTATCACTAAATCTCTCAAAAACAAATTAAATACAGTTTCAGACAGCATATAACAAATTTCAAGCTCTTAAAATAGACATCAATTGTCAAAAAATGAATGAAACTTCACTTATAAGACATCTAGGAATACAAATGGGTAGAAAATTAAGATGGAATGAACACCACTGATTACCTATTCAAGAAACTAAGTTCAGCATGTTTTGCACTAAGAACTGTAATGAGCTATATTGACAGGAAAATATTAATTTTGACATATTTTGGATATTTGGACTCTCAGATCTGATGTGTCATAATTGGCTGGGGAAATTCTGCAGAAATGGAAGAAGTTTTTAAAATACAAAAACGAGCTGTGAGGTTAATTTGTGGTGTTTCAAATCAGATATTTGTAGGCATCTATTCAAGACACTCAAGATATTGACACTGACAAGTCAGTAAATCTACTCATTGATAGGATGAATCAATAGATCAATAAACAAAGCCTCTGCTAAAGCTCAGCTACTCTCAATGTAATACAAAAAGGAGTTGTCCAGGTGGGATTAAGAATTTACAATAAGGTCCCACTGAATATGAAAAATGACATTAACAACCCTTAGGTATTTGAGAAGAAACAGAAACAATTCGTAATATACCATTCTGTGTGTAATTTAAATCAATTTATAGAGCTATAAGATCTGTATAAGCCATATTACATTATAAATGATGTAATTTGTATTTAGTATTGCATATCCTGTATGTATACTATCTGTAGTTTTATTTATTTATTTACATATTTTGGTGTTCCATAGATCCTTGATGCAAGTGTATCACTAGGGTGCAGAACATGTCAGTTTATTACAGTAAAAACCATATCTAAATTGCCATGGGGCTTACAAACTCAACCATATATAAAGAGATACATGACGTTCATGTGTATAAACAACAACACAGATTATAGTAGTCATAATGACTATACAAACAAATTATGTCTTTAATTCTAATACATACAAAAAGCATTCTGTCATTTATTGATATGCCAGTGCTACATAGTAAGTTTTTATAGGAATGCTTAAAATTAAACAGATTGTACTACGTGTGATATATTGTCAAAAATTCCTGTAAACACTAGAAAGAACTATTGAAATGATAAAGTTTCAGTTGTCGTTTGAATTATTTATATCCCCAATGACTGATTTAACATGAAATGGAAGTTTATTACATACTTTTATACTTGAATAATGCACCCTTTTCTGTATCATATTTTTATATCTTTGTGAATATTATGTTTACTTCTTGTATTGTGATCTTGATATTCATTGTTTGTTTTGAAAATTGTATGATTATTGCCGGCCGCTGGTGGCCGAGCGGTTCTAGGCGCTTCAGTCTGGAACCGCGCAACCGCTACGGTCGCAGGTTCGAATCCTGCCTCGGGCATGGGTGTGTGTGATGTCCTTAGGTTGGTTAGGTTTAAGTAGTTCTAAGTTCTAGAGGACTGATGACCTGAGATGTTACGTCCCATAGTGCTCAGAGCCATTTTTTGTATGATTATTATTGACAAAGCACATTAGTGAAAAATAGTACTGACATGGCCTGTTGAGGATCGCGAGTTGTCTGAAAAAGTTTCTGCAAGAGCATCATGAGTGCACTCTAGCCATAATTCTGATGACTCTTTTCTGTACAATAAAGGCTTTGTTTGCACAAGACTGGTTACCACAAAATATGATGCCATATGTCATAAGTGGATGGAAATATCCTAGGTATTCAGCATTAATTATTTCCAAGTCACCAACAGATGAAATTTAGCGAATGGCAAATGTTGCTGAATTCAATTTTTTACATAGGTCATTGATGTGAACTGACCATTTTAGATTGTTATTTACATGTAACCCCTGAAATTTGGAAGACTCTGACCTCAATATTTGTTTGTCACCACATTTTATTTCAAATATTTTCATGTTTTTTTATTTGGTGTTTGAAACTAAATGAATTGAGTCTTGTTAACATTGAGTGATAGACCATTTGAAGTGTACCAGTCTAGAAATTCTTTGAATACAGTGGTCACAGTGTTCCATAGACTGCAGTTGGGTGTCTTGTCAAATGGCTGTGTCATCAGAAAACAGGCTGAAGTGTGCTTTGAACATTAGCTTCACTAGTATTTTAGAGAGACTTGTTAACAATGAAACTGGCTAGTAGCTGGAAACATTGGCTAGATCATCTTTTTTTGAACAGTGGTTTCACAACTGCATATTTGAGTCTATTAGGGACAGTACCTTGATTTACGCACTCATTAAATATGTGACAGAGAACTTCAAGTATAAATTTGCAGCAGGGCTTCCATACACTTATAGATATATTATCCACATTAGTGGAATTTTAAATTTTGGTTTGTCTTATTACCTTCTCAGTATCTTCAGTTGTAATATAGGGTACATGCATCTGACTAATTTTGTTCTGCACTGCTCTTTGTAGAAGATTCATGGCTTCAACACTAGACCCTTTACCACCAGTTTGATCTGCTAATGTCAAAAAATGGTTATTGAAGTTACTGGCAACTATATCACCTTCACCTACAATGTTTCCATTACAACACACTTCGATACTGTCTGTATCTTCTGTAATTTTTCCTGGCTCCATTTTGACCACCTTCCAAATAGTCTTATTTTAATATTTGAATTGTTAATTTCAGATTTGATAAACATGCTCTTGGATTTTTTTAATGACACTCTTTAGGATGCTACAGTATAATTTGTAGTGCTCCCTATCCTGAGGTTTGTTACAATTTCTGAGTGAGACATAAAGCATTCTCTTTGTTTTTCAGGATGTTTTGATTCCCTTAGTGAGCTACTGTCTCCTGTAATAATTCAGATTGGTGGTTTTTTGAAATTTCTTGGGAAATACAGCTTCAAAAATGGTGATGAATTCATTCAGGAATACATAAAATTTATCATTGACATCTTTAGCCTAATATACTGTGTCCTGTTCCAACTGCTGCAAATGTCTGCTGAAAGTTTCCAGATCCTTGATAGCTGTGCTTACATCATTCATTTTTTACAACAGCCCATCACAATTGGAAACGCTATTGAAGATTTGTGTTACACATGTTATCAATTCTGTTATTGTCTACAAAAATATTGTCAGTCAGACTTGTTGCAGTTCTTAGTCACCCTTGTGGGAAAGTCAACAACTGCCCTAAGATTAAAACAGCTCATTACATTCTGAAAATCTGTTCTATCATTACTACAGGTAAGGAATTGTACATTAAAATCACCATGTTTGATTATTTCTATGTTTTTTGAGAATAGGCTAGTTAAAAGTGATTCTATTTGCTTGAGGAATATACTAACCTTTCCTCACTGTGCTATATAAACAATAATCACATGAACAAGCAGAGTATTGAAGTGGTATTGTTGTCTTTCTTGAAACCTTGAAAGTAACATAGTATGTCTATTATTTATACTATTTTTTGTTTGGTTTTCTTCCATTTATATGCATGTATTATTGTATTCATTGGTTTATCCTGCATTACCATACAATGTCTGCCCCAACAGCTGAATGGTCAGTGCTGTCCTAAAGGGCCTGGGTTTGATTCCCGGCTGGGTCGGGAATTTCTCCACTTGGGGACTGGGTGTTGTGTTGTCTTCATCATCATTTCATCCCCATCCGGCAAGCAGGTTGCCCAATGTGGCGTCGAATGTAAGTAGACCTGCACCAAGGCAGCTGGACCTGCCCCGTAAGGGGCCTCCCGGCCAATGACGCCAAATGCTCATTTACCATACAATCTTCGTACAAAATGTAATTCTACAGGACCAAATAAAAAATCAATCAATAAAGCTATACACCACAGCAATCCAATGGAAGGGTTTGGGTTTGGCCAATACCTGGAGAATGGTATCTGCGAATATGTTGTAATGCACCTCTTTCTCTGGGGAACAAATATTAATTATTATTAGTAGTAGTATATTAAGCTACAAATTATCATTTTAAACCTGTGTGGTCTCCCTGGTGGGCCTAGTTGACCACATTTTGAATCCTCATCCAACAGAACTTGTAATTGGCCTACAGATAAATCAATTGTAGAAGAAAAATCTGGCCCCTGGCGCATTTGGCCAACAACTCTTCTTGATGGGGCAAAGGGTAGGTCTCAATAATAGACTGAGCATCAATGGACACTTTGAAGTAGCCACAAAGGTGCTTTTTAAGTCACAAGAGGGGTAGAGCACTCACTTGACTTATAAGCTGTATGACACTCAGCAACCTCAGCCTGTAGAATTCTGATGGCACCTGATCACACAAGGCCACTAGAAGAGGGCATGCCTGGAAGAAACATGGCCACACCGTTAGTTTCAGAGTAATTTTGGCTGTAAAATTACTGGCATAACTTAATCCAACTGAAGAAAAGAGATCTGAAGAAAAGAGATGAGAACTCAGAAAACAGAGAATCTAACCGCTGGTAATGGACCTGGTCAGAAACAATGAGCATTGCAGCCACAGCAGAAAAACCAAAAACATTGTAAGCATTCAGGCCAGTATCTTCCAGTACCATAAAAGTCAAGGAACAACCCACTGATTTATACACAATAGGAGCCATAAATTGACTCAAAATTGGAATATGCTGCTTGTTGTAACCCACCAAATGTCACGGAACAGGAGAGATCCCACGCCCACATAAATTTGTGACTTCAGCAATGTCACAGATGCACCCATATCCACTCGCACTTTAGTAAACAGTTTTTTAGAAAGCATAAACACTGGAGACACACAATTAATGTGCTTGTCCATATTTGCAGGAGTAGGCTTGGAATTATATGCATATGCTATACGTCCCTTTTTCTACAGTTGTTGCAGGTCACCCAGTGCTTAGGGCATGAGCAAGATGGGAGCACTGAGTGCTGCCACAGCTGTGGTGGTTGTTGTCTGGCATGTCATTATCCACTGCGGCGTGGAGGCTGTATTTACACTACTGCCATGTCATCCTCCCACTGAACATTAACTGATGCCCGACATCCAGGTACAGGAGCTGTCAGAGTGACGTCAAACCAAAAAGCCTCGATCTGGTTTCCAGCAACACAAGGAACCTCAAAAGACTGGGCAGTACTTAATATTTCAACCATAGATGGGTTTTTGCCACTGTAGTGCACGTTAACATACGTTGTTGGTTGTCAACTGAATGATGGTGTCATGGACCATAGAATCGGTATAGGAATTACAGTGAGCATTGGTAACAAATGAACATTTGTGACTGACGTCATGGAGTTTGGTTGCCAAAGTCCGCTAAGACTGATGGCCACAAAATAACACCGATTTTTTCCTGTCCCTACTGATGGGACTGTTTAGGACTCAACATGAATCAGAATGACATGCATGTGTTCATGGTGATAATTAGACAATAACTTACACATATTGTCAAACAGAAGTGATTCTGGTTCCTGAAACAGGGCTAACTTCTACAACAACCAGCAAATCTGAGGCAAAATCCAAGAAGGAAGCAAAGCCTTACACCACATGTAGGCATCAGTAACACACAAAAAATGAGGAAGTGTTTTCGAAGCCAAATCTCGTAAGCTTCCCAGTGTTTGGCAACATCATCATAAGGAGGAAATGGTGACAGGTACAATGATGGTATAAAAATCTGCATAGTCAATGTCGCTGACAAATGTATAATAGCAACTGTTAGAGCCTCTTCGTGCTTGATGAGAGATTCAAGCACTGCCTCCATAGATATGAGAACCAAGAGAACAACCAAAGAAACTGTGCACACAGAAGCAAACACTGCACTCATTGCCAACTGTGTCATAATGCAGGGCACACGTGATAAGGTGGCCACCAAATACAAGATTTTACTAATCCACATTCAGGAACACACAAGCATAGAAACAATACAAGGCAGCCTAATACATCAGAGGATGAGTGCCTGCTGCACTTTCCTCATAAAGGGAAGAGTTCTGCTGGAAGAAGCAGTGGATGCTGTGACATATGCACAAGTTGTGGGTGGCCTCTGATGGTCACCCCATGCAGATGCCGATGGCGGAGTGTTTGAATCAAGAGTGCTGTCTGCCTTATCTGTGATGTGTATCCAGTTATGATACACAAGAATACAGCAGTCATGATCAAAACACAAAAGGTTATTGTGCATTGTTTTCAAAGCAATGAAAAATGTGTATTGTTTACAGAGTAATGACGAGTAAGACTCAACAGGGATCTTACTTTTACAATACAACTTTCAAGAATAATTATTGCAATTTATTTATTTATTTATTCTTTGCCCATGGACTCCAGCTGAAAATCCAGCCGAGAGTATTGGGTGGGTCATACAATAGCCTATTAACATCAAACTTGATTTCATTATATATAAATGAAACAAATAATTAAACAGAAATAGTCCATAATCATACAAAGGTTTTACATGTTTCACATTATATGTACACACAAATCCAAACAACATACAGAAATGATAATTTTAAAGGTACATTTCAGTAATGATGTATTTCAACACCATCTAAGTATTCACTCGAACTGTGTATACATTTCTCTATGAGATATAGTTTCAAATGATTTTTAAAACATTTTAGATCTGTTTCTTTTTTAATGATTTTGGGGAGTATATTAAAAAAACCTTTTGCCTGCTTCTTCTGGGGCAGTCATAGACAGTTTTAGATTTCTGTTTATCATGTAGTAATTTTCATTTCCTCTTTTACCGTGTTTGTGTATATCTTTATTTAGAAGGTGTTTATCTTTTGACCTCACTGCCATTATGCTTTGGTATACGTACAGTGAATATACTGTCATAATATTATAGTGTACAAAAGCTTGCCTACAGGTCTGTCTTGGTGGTATTTTTGCAATGCATCTCACTGCCCTTTTCTGAATTGTGAATACTTAGAAACTTTTACATCAAAAGGAGTGAGGTTTGTTCTACCAGAAAAGAAGCTGCTATCTGTGAAAGTCATCCTTCAGAACGTTCCCCTGAGGCAAAATTGCATAGAAATCATTGAAGAGAGAGAGAGAGAGAGAGAGAGAGAGAGAGAGAGAGAGAGAGAGAGAGGGAGGGAGGGAGAGATGGTGAATATTTTAATTATGTCTACAAACAAGAAGCAGCAGGTGATGGAAGCTGTTCAGTCTAATAGGCAGCACCAGTTAACACATAACAGACCATTAAGAATGCCAGCAAGATATGAGAATGATGTGCCTATTTTAGATATTGTCAAAGTTGAGAGGTTTGGTGGAGTAGTTACATATAAAAGGCAGACTAATTGAAAAACGCAATGAATGAGGAAGTTAATTCCTTGAAATTTAGATAAACCTGGACATTACTGTATCCTCCCACACTTCAACAGGTCATACATAACCATAGATCGTACCAAATCAAGTATTATAGTAGTTATGATGTTCCAAATTTCAACACAAAGACTTGTGGCTGGAGGTTGCTAATAAGCTGCAGATATAGATTATCATGAAACTTATGATCCAGTGACCAAATTTCAAAAAAATTGGGTAGTGCTATAAATTTCAGCCTCCAGAAATAACTGTCTTGAGCAATATGATGTCCAAACTGTTTTTGATACAGAACTTAAGCTGAAAAATTTATACAGTTCAACCTAAAAGTTCAGAAGATGGAACTAAATGTGTATGTGAATTGAACTGAAACTCCTTTGGCTTGAAACAAGCTTCCAGGTGCTGGAACTAACATTACTCCACAGTTTTATGCAAAATTGGAAACCATTCAATATTTGCAGATTCATACTATTCACCATTTGGGATACATATAAACAATCAATACTAAGAGCAAATGCGGATTAGAGTCTGATAGCTGCTAAGAATGCTATTATATTGATATTTTGCTAACTGAACCACAATGAGAATTTGACATCATGTCCAGAGGATGAGGTACCTACGTGCGGCCAAAGGCATTATGGTCAGCAGATGATTCTACTTTCTTACTTCAAGAAGCTTGCACCACGAAGAATCTATGAAACTTCAGGATGGAGAGTGTTAATCCATCAGCAGTACCATTAGTTATTATCAGGTGTGTATTCTGGTCACCTTTTTAGACTCCAGACATATGCACTTTTAATTAACTGTAACTACTTATTGCATCCTTTATATGTAATTGCACATCCTTGATCACTGTTAATAATAGAAATTCTTGTACCTTTCATCCCACTGCCGAAGTGCCACAAGGCACCATTTTCTTTTTCTCAAGTCCAAACCCACCCCTACCAGTCCACCTCCTTCAGTATGCTGATGACACTGCTTTCTTTCCTTCTGCTGTACACGCCAGAAATCCCAATGATCCCTCCAAATCCACCTGAATCATTTTACCTCATGGTGCGACCAATGGCTACTCAAGATCAATCCCTCCAAAATGCAGGCAATTATTATAGGATGAATCATCTGCACCCTCTGCTTCCTTGACTTCTACGTTACCATCTGCAACTGTCCTATCCAGTTAACTAACACTAAAATATCTTGGGCTAACCCTTGACTGGCAACTAATGTGAAAACCTCAGCTACTAATCATGCAACAGAAAGCTCACAAGAGACTTAAAATACTAAAACTACTGACAGACTGAATTTGGGGAGTACACTCCTCCACTATTCTTGATAGCAATGAAAACATTGATTTAACCCACCCCCTGCTATTGAAATGTTGCATGGGTTTCCACCACACCAAAGGTCTTCAGTCCCTCTAATTCCTCAAATGCCATGCGCTCTGTCTTGCTTTCCATATCTGTTTACCTTTCCCCACATGGATCCTCTACAGTCTCGTCAAATTTCCAACCCTCCTCACCTACAATGTACACCTCTGCATCTATTATACTGTCTGAAAACTAGATTCCATTAATCCAATTGTCTCCCCTCTGATCACTTTGGTATGTTGCTGCACATTCAAAATCTTATCCTTCTGTCCTTAAACCTACATAACTCCATATTGTATCCCAACACAACTGCAACCAACTCCCTCTTGGCTGAACAGCACAATTTTGTACTACTGACAGTCCCTACCTACCCCTGCTACCCCTCCCCTCCTCCCCCCCCCCCCACCATCCCACCCACCCACCCTCCCACCCTTCCTCCCTCCCACCCACCCACCCACCCACCCACCCATTTGGTGTGAGGGTATGAAATAGCAACAAAGGAAAGAAAAGCCATTTCAGTTTGTTTCATTTTAGTTTTCACTCAGGCATGTTACCAGCAGCATATAGTGCTAATTTTGCCTCTGTCTTTGTTCAGTTTAGCCCAGGATACATTAGTGTTAGTATTTAGGTTTGTTTCATCAAGACTGAGTCCAGTCCTGTATTTTTAAAATGTATGGTTCTGGTTTAGGTGAGGAATCTTTGTAGTTATAATAACTTTTGTGTGCTATATGTACCAAAATGTGCATGAAGCAAATTTTGATCACTTCATTTGTACTGCATGGTCTTTTACTTTCTGATAAGATTAGAACTATTAAGTTCCATGTATGTCTGTAATAACTACCTGATCATAAACATTAGAGACATAAGATATGTGGCTATCACCAGTAGAATCTTAAGGATGCAGTTTAAGATTGGTGAACGTCCAGCATTGAATTTTGTAAAAGGAACTGATAACTATTTGTTTTTAGGATAAAACCTACACTAGCACTTTCAGTTGGTGATACTATATGCCCCCTGCCCCCCTACCTCCCACCACTTGGATGCCTATGACCGCTACATACCCTTGAAAGTTTCCACTTACAGTAGCCACCATTGCTGAAGCTACACAGACAGCATCCTTTGTATCAAGAGTTCTGCCATGGTTAGGCCACAGTGCCTGAACATTGATTATTCATCAATAATCATTGTATTTTGATGTTTCAGTTCCTTCTCCCTTCCACCAAAGAAATGGACTGCATGCATATGGTGGCCCCTACAATCATCTAACCATAATTTCAGCAGAATCTACGTTAAAGTCAATGGAAGACTGTGCATACTAAAAAATCGGCATGCCATTGCAATGACATCAAAACCACAGTCCACAACTGCCGCCAGTGCACCTTTCATCAGATCACACTGCCTCAGTGTTTCACATAATATCCCGCACCACATCGTCCTTGGGAACATTCCCATCTCAATTTTGCTAGCCCTTTCCTCAAACACCTGTTGCTGAGAGTCTTCAATGTTCTCTCAGATTTCCCATATATCATCCTGAGGCTATAATGAAAGCCTACCAATTGATGGCCTTCCAATCCAGTGTTAAAGACAATGGACCACACTTTACCCCACACTACCAGCAAGGTGCCACCATACCCATTCTTTTCCTGGCAACCATATCTGGGCCTAGGAGTTGAGGCTCTTATCTCACTGCTAACCAGCCACTATTACCCATAAACAGGATTAATATCTCTAGACAGTGATAACAGCCAACAGCAAATGGATTCACGACCAGAGTCAACTTTGTCCACATACTACAATGGACTTGCACACAACATGAAACAAAAGGCTGTAGTCTTCATGGTGAGGACTGCTGTCAGAGAAATCCCAATCAGTACTTCAAAGTGCACCCTTATATGTCAACAGACGGCAAATGGAAGTGGCAGCACTGTCCAAAAGTAACACCACACACAACGACCTCACCTAAGAAGCAAACTTTTCCTGAGGACACACAAAAGGCTGTATCATCTGTACTCAAAACTATGAACACTGATTCTCAGCTTTCAGCCACCGTTACACCAGAAGTCCACATATCAGAATCTCAACTCTCTTGTCAGTGCATTACTACATCACAAGGGTAGTTCTGCATCATAGAACACATGGATATGGCTAAATATCTCCCTCCAGTTTAGCCAAACAACCCCCACCTTGCTGTCTTCAATCATTGTACCAACAAAACTCATAAATATTTAATGGTCAGTATTCTGCAGCTTCAAGGGCAGAGTATGGTTGTATGGCACAGGAGGTACCTCCAGGAAATTTTAAACTACCTCTGCCACATTTAAGTGGCCATACCTTCTGGGGCCTAAGATAAATTGCTCTACTGTCAGATGCTGGCAGTTCAGCTCTCTCCTTGGATGCAAGTATGATTACACTTCTGAAAAGAAATTCGCAATGATTCATTGGCCTTTCGAAGAATCTAATGGAGGAATACTTGCATTTCCTGTCGAATTTGGTTGTACGCACTGTCTGTGGACTGGATATGAATTGTTAGTTGGTACTGCTAGTCCTATCATTATTTGTTGAGTGAATATCATATCCAGAGTTGTGTATGGTTAACCTCCTTTAATAAATCTGTCATTGGCAAAATAAAAATATCCACAAATTGTTGTTTTTATGTGTTACTTGCAAAGTAGTGTCCTGTGAAATATTAATTTTGTGATTCATTCTAAAAACGTTTGTTTGAGGTGGTTCCATAGAAACTGAAAAGTTTAAAAGATTGAAAAAGTAATTATAAGTAGCTGCCAACATTGAGTAGACAATAAAGCAAACACTTATATGGTAATCATTGTAGGCATCTACACACTGGTGAAATAATGGTGTGATGTGCCCATGGATATAAATAGCTTTGATTAAAACACACGGACATTCTGTAGCCAATTTGAATTTTAAGGCAATAGCCCTTATGAAATAATTTCATCATCACTGATAACTAGAATCAGTAGAAACTGTCTTAGCTAATTCATGTGGTCCACATGTATCTAAAGCATATAGAGCAGGCCTGTCCAAACAGTGCTCCACAACCACTAGTGTTCCGGCCACACCAGCCACCATATTGCCTAGTGCTTTGAGCATAGTGGTGAATGGGGCTGTCTGAAAGGTATAAGGAGGAAGAAGAAAATGAAGGCAGCTGCAACTGGACAGTCAGCTCGTCAGACCCCAAGCAGTTTGCTGGTAGTACTATGTGGATTAAATTAGGTTTACATTTTACATTAGCAGCAATGTGTTGTCTCTGCACACAGTCACACACACACACACACACACACACACACACACACACACACACACACACACACACACACACAAACAGTGGAAAAGCCATTCAATCAATGGCCATATCATTTAAAGGCCATGCATACTATTACGAGCTAGAAAAAATTTATTGGAATGTCATTACAACTCCAACCACAAAGAGGATATAATGCACTTGTTTTCTGACAAACAACAGTGAATGGTGGCTGAACTGAAAGTGGCTTTAGGGAATAAACCTGAATTCAAGATAAGCAGAGCAGTGACGAAAGTCCTTTATTGTTGACTTCATATATTGGGTATGGCTTCAGTAAGTGTCTTAACATAAGAGGAGCATCATTTGGTAACACACATGGCAGAGAAGATTCATGCTAAAAAAAAATTAATCCTGTGCAAAAATCAGTTTCACATTTATGACATGAAACAATTCCCAGAAGTCTAGGCAGTCATTTGTGGATCAGATATAGCTGAATGTGTTTCTGTAATTCAAAATATTTCATAAAGAGCACTCAAAGAGATTACAAGACTTTGAGTGACTGAAGACAGATTTTTATTTAATTGTCAGAACATCTTCAGTTTTCATTGCTAATGAACTCCATTACTTCTGACATAACTTGAGGTGATAGACACACAGTGGAGCACCAAACCCAAAGGCCTGTTTGTCCAATGCAGGAATTTACAAGACTTTTATAAAATTTTACCCAGTCAGCAATATTCTCAACTGCACAGACAAGCTGCTAAATTATGTTAATGTTTGGGTCAGCAGTGTGTCCTACCATCTCTTCTTCTCTTATGAAATTGACAAAGTCCCACCAAAATTTGGGTTTAACAGATTTTAATCTGTATTGCTCTGTGTGTTGAACTATAACATAAATCATAGTTCCAGATATATTACATATTTTAAGCCAGAAATCCATATAAGTTTTGGAACATCAAAATGAAATGTTGAATACCAATATGTAATGATTTTTTTCATTGTGCTAGCTGTATTAGTGTATCTAATTTATTTATTTAATCAAGTAATAAAGTCATTACTTTGGCATAAAAATAAAACATTGGAAATAGACACACATGGAATATTCCTGCTTATAAAAATATCCTGCAGTATTCATCTCTTAGCAGTAGCAGCACTGTGTTGCAAACATGTCTTCCTAAGTTTCCTGCATGTGTTTTCTTCAGTAAAAAGCCACCTAATAGTAGGTAGTGTCAAGTGTCTCCTCTTTCCTGTCTCAAGACAGACTCCAATGGATTCTCAGTCAGGTAACAGCACTAATAGAATGAAAAAGCAAGAGGAAGACATCTCTTTCTTTCATAAAAATATAAGGGGCCTCTTACACAAAACAGATCAACTTTTTATTAACATTAGTGAAAAGGACAGTATTAATAATGCTCAGATTTTGTGCATAACTGAGCACCATGTTACTGATAAATGTGCCTTGCCATCAATAGCAAGTTGTAGTTTAGTAACATACTACTGTAGGGAAAATAAAGACAAAGGTGGAGTAGCAATTTATGTTAAGGATGGTGTAGCATAGAAAGCTATAGATATTAAGAAATATTGCATGGAACAACAATTTGAGGCATTGTTGTTGTTGTTTTCAGTCCTGAGACTGGTTTGATGCAGCTCTACATGCTACTCTATCCTGTGCAAGCTTCTTCATCCCCCAGTACCTACTGCAACCTACAGCCTTCTGAATCTGCTTAGTGTATTCATCTCTTGGTCTCCTTCTATGATTTTTATCATCCACGCTGCCCTCAAATACTAAATTGGTGATCCCTTGATGCCTCAGAACATGTCCTACCAACCGATCCCTTCTTCTAGTCAAGTTGAGCCACAAACTTCTCTTCTCCCCAATCCTATTCAATACGTCCTCATTAATTATGTGATCTACCCACCTCATCTTCAGCATTCTTCTGTAGCACCACATTTTAAAAGCTTCTATTCTCTTCTTGTCCAAACTATTTATGTGCCTCAGAAATAATAACTAAATTCTACCCAATAATAGTCATATTAAGAAATATTGTGTGGAACAAAAATTTGAGGCATGTGCCACATAAATAATAACTAAATTCCACCCAATAATAGTGTTGGCTGTCTACAGGGCTCCTTCAGGTGACATAAAAACTTTTCTGCATTCAATGGAACTCCTCCTGTCAGAGTTACTTTCAAAAGCAAAGGATATTGTAGTTTTAGGTGATTTCAATATAAACTTTATGACAAAAAATAAGAATAAAATTGACTTTGAGATTGTGATGACCTTAAATCATCTGACATCAGAATAAACTTCCCAACAAGAATTATATCCGAGTGCCAAACTATGATAGACAACATTTTTTTTAGATGTAAGTAGACATCAGAATTATACTGTCAGGCAGGTTATAAGTGGGCTTTCAGATCATGATGGACAAATTTTCACTCTTTATGACATTAATCTGTTCAAAAAAGAATTTCCTCAATGGAAATTCATAAGAGTAATGAATGAAGAGGCAAAAGGAACTTTCAAACACATGTTGCAACAAATGGATTGGTCTTTAGTATATAGCTATGATGATGTTGATACTAATTTTAACTGTTTTATAAATGAATTCTGTGCTCTTTTTGAAGAAATATTTCCCAAGAAATGGATCAGAAACAGTTCTTCCAGTTCTGCAAATTAGCCTTGGATTACAAAAGGTATAAAACAGTCATGCAAAACCAAAAGGGAAACTTATGCTGCAATAAGATTCTGTAAAGATGTAGAAAAATGGGAACATTATAGATTATACTGTAAAATTTTTGAAGAAACTAATATGGAAATCAAAAGCCCTTTATTATGAGAAGAAAATAGATAATTCCAATAATAAAATAAAAACAATTTGGAGCATTGTAAAAAAAGAAACAGGAAGAGATACAATAAGCAAAAAAGATGTAAATAAAATCAGATATGAATGTACCCTAGTAGATAACCCCCAAACGGTGGCTGAGATTTTTAATAAACACTTCATATCAGTAACTCAACAGATTGGTTGCAAGCCCTATGTTGACGAAGCTGTAACTCTTTGTCAAGCAGTATATTCAAACACAATTTCAGAAATGCACCTTCATCCTATCACTGTAGATCTATCCAAAGCATTTGACTGTGTTGATCACCAGATTCTCTTGCAAAAAGCAAAATTAGTAGGAATAAGTGGTGTTGCAGGCAATTGGCTACAGTCATACCTCCAAGACAGAAAACAAAAAGTTGTCTTGAATAGCTCAGGTGGAGTATGTGACACTTACTCAGATTATGAATGGAGTTCCATTACATGTGGAGTGCCTCAGGGCTCAATTCTTGGGCCACTATTATTCCTGATTTTTATAAATGATCTACCATCATGTACAAGCCTGCCACATTAATTTACATTATTTGCTGATGATACCACAAATTTTATGAGCAGTAGAACAGACAACAATCTTGAGGAACTCATGAATCACATACTCCCAGATGTGGTTAATTGGTTCAAGGTGAATGGTCTCTCATTAAATTCCGGTAAGACCAGCTTTATTCAATTCTGTACAAAAACAGAAAAAGAGAGAGACATAAGTGTGACATGTGGTAATCAAATAATAGAAAAAATGGAAACAACAAAATTTCTTGGAGTGCACATTGACAAGAAAATGAACTGGTCTTCACATATTATTGATCTCTGTAAGAGGCTTAGCTCTGCTACCTATGCTTTACGGGTTGTCACTACATGTGTTGAATCTAACACTGCAAAAGTGGCATACTATGGCTATTTTCATTCTCTCACTGAGTTTATTGCACAGAAACGAGCTTTAGGAATTATATGTGGATTGCGCCCAAGAGACTAGTGCAGAAATAATTTTCGTGAACTTAAGATATACACAACTGCATTCCAATATATTTTTTTCTCTCATGTGTTTTGTTTGTAAAAATATAGAGATATTTCAACCAAACAGTAATTATCATGAGCATAACACATGGAGGAAGAATGACATACACAGCAAGCTCAAAAATTTGAGCTTGACGCAAAAGGGTGTCCACTACACTGGAACCAAACTCTTCAATGCTCTTCCTCCTGAAATAAAGACAGAGATTCATAACAAGAGTAAGTTTAAGAAAGCACTAAAGATATTTCTGCTAGAAAAAGCTTTTTACAGTCTAGATGAATTTTTAACTAAATAAATTGCAATATTTTAATATTATGTAATACAAGTTGACATAATGCCACTAACAATGTTATTTAACCTGAGCTCTGTATCTGTGTGGACTCTGTATCTGTTTTCTGTAGTGTTTTAATGATTCTAAGAAAATATGTATTTTCTTTTCCTGTATTGCTGCCCAAAGAATTTACTGTATAAATTTTTATGTAATTATGTACTCAAATTTCTGTATATGCTATTAGATTATCAGATTGTATTTGTAAAAAAGTGATTCGTTCCATGTCGTTGTGTATCCAGCACAGTGGGACCTATGGAACACGAAATAAATCAAATCAAATCAAATAACTCACCGCTGGTTTGAATAGCACAGCTGTAGCACTCAGCAGAATTGACTACACTCATGGAGCTTGAGCGTCCTGTGGGAGCACATAATGTGCCTAGGCCTGATAAATGAAGTACAGGGTTTCAGATTTATTAATATAACACACTTTACTTAAATTATCATGAACACATTTAATATATTAAACTCATTTTGGATCTTCTTAGAGTCACACGTCCAAATATTTTATTATGTTTAAGAAGAGCAATTGGTTTATACAATATCTTGTTAGGCATGTATAAAAATATGTAATGATAGTCTTCCTGTCATCCATAATTATCTGTTTATAGTACATCTTCTACTGATTTGCTTCTGAACTGTGTTAACAGTGTACTACAGTGCTTCACCATTGTAAACACTCAGTAACTGTTGTACCATCAGGAAATGAGGGAATCTTACACCCATTCATATGTAAATTCCTGGAGTAATGTAACAACTGGGGTCAGGAGGTCTGTCAGGGGTGTATGAGGGGAAAAAGGAGATGAGCAGCAGGAATGGAGTTTGGGAATGGGCAGCTGACAGCTGCCACAGAAAGGCAGGAAGTATGTGGGATAGGAATGTGGCACCAGTGAGCTTGATCTGGCTGCAGTCAGGGTGAGGTTTTCACACCACGTTATGATGTGCAGGAGTGAATTAGGAGACACAGACAGAACAAAGGAAGAAGGAGACTCAAGGGAAGACAGTCTGTATGCAAAATTAGTGAAGTCAATGGTAGGCATAGAAGTAGGGGTAGACTATTAGAAATAATTGAGGCCAGTATGATTATGGGACTGAAGACTGTGTCGCAAGGTCAATCCCTTCTGTGAAATTCAGAGAACCTGTTGTTGGTGGAGGGGTAAGATCCAGATGGGTCAGGTTGTGGAGCAGCCATTGTAATTGACCATGTTGTGCTTAGCAGTATATTCTGCCACTGGTTGCCCACCTTTGCTCTTGCCTGTAACAGCTTGGCAGTCTTCATTTGTGTGAAAAGCTGGATGATGATCATACTCACATGAAATGCTGTGCACAGAAAAGAGAAAGATGGTATATGACATGACTGTTTTCATAAGAAAGAATAGGGCAAGAAACACTAGGGCAAGACTGTGATGGAGCTGGAATATGATTCGTTGGATTCGTTTATGAGACAAGTTCCTTTCAACAGGGGCAAGGGATTAGTGCTATGTGTGGTATAAGAATGAAACAGTATAGTGCATAAATTGGGAGTGCAAAAAAATATTGCACTGGTATGGATGGGAAGGATTATGGACAGAATGTTATTAATTTGCAGGAAGTGATAAATAGTTGAAGGCCTTGTGGAGGATAGTGTCCAATCATTGCAGTCCAGGATGATACTAGATGATGAAGGTGGTGCTCTTTGCAGCTGGTTCCTGAGGTTGGCCAGAGAATTAGCAGTATGCATGATATGACGTAGGAAATCTGTCAGACTAGGCTTGGAAAATACTGCCTGTCTGTGAGGACTTTATTAAGGCACTTGCTGTGTAAGGGATGAAAGCTATCAAAATAGGTCGTGTTGATGTATAGTTTTATTGATTTGAGCAGGAGTTATGCTGGAGCCATCAGAGAGGTGAAGATCGATGTCCAGGAAAATGGACACATGGAGCTGATGGTAGAAAAGATGTTGAGCCTGTGGAGGAGTGGGGGCAGGGTTTCTTGGCCCTGGGTCAAGATTGTGAAAATATGAATGTGAACCATAAAAGGGGTTTGGGATCTTTCGAGACTATTACGGTTTCCCATAAATGACCCATAAACAAGTTGGCTTAGGAAAGTACCGTGAGGATCCCCATGGCTATGTCATAGATTTTTGTGTGTATATTCCCCGAGAAGAAAATATTATTGTGTATGAGGATGGTGTCAGTCACATGTATAAGGACTGAGATGGTGGGTTTGCAGTTGGAAAGATATTGGAAAAACTAGTGACAGATAATGGCAAGACCCGGGCCAACAGTAACAAGTAGGGATCCAAGTGGTAATGGCGTGAAGTTGGTCAAGTCAGTGAAGGAAATGATTCACCTGAAAATGCATGTTCAAAGTAGAACTGTAAAAACAAATGTAGAAAAATAGAACTAATAAAGTTGGTAATAATATAACTTAATTTTGAGTTTTTAGTGCCTTTATTACCAAGAGAAAAGTGAAGAAATCAAACTTTATTGGATCATCCACTGTATAAAGAGAAAAATTAGAAAAATGTAACATAGATACAGCAAAGAGAGATGAACTGTCAGCTTCAAAAAAATTGATAGAAGCTTCACAAAAGAATGAGATTTAATATTACAACATAGGAAACTTTTTATAAATTTGCTTGGTCATTTATTTCTGAACTATTATGAGCCATGATGAATTGTAATTGTACAGTCAGTCCACTGACAACCAACAATGTCAATAAAATTAGCTGAATTTTCCATTGGTGCTGTGACAGGACATGATACTAACATTAAATTCAACAATACTGCCTAATGTTTTGCAAAATTATATTTATCTGGTCATGAACTGGCTATTAGCTTCTTTGGTCATCTGCAGGTGACAATAGGAGGTGGCTCACACTTGCAGACCACTGTTTGTCCAGGCCTGTCTTACATGGCCTAAGAACCTAAAAGCTGGTTTAGGACTGAATAAATATAATTTTGTAGAATATTAGAAAGTGTTTTCCCAATAAATATTAACACCAGTACCGATATGTAATTTCTTTGTGTGGGCTATCACTGACATTAATAATGAGACAAAAAGAAGCCAGTATAAGGTTGCACATGCTACAAAAGCTGCTTCTCTCACTATTACTGTAAGGTTCCATCAGCAGATGTCTCTGAAGCAGTTTTGCTCATTTCTTTGTTTCTTAAGCCCCCATTTGATTCATGACTTTGACCTATACCTAGTGAAATATTCCTTATGACAATTACTGTGGCTGTAAATACAGTTCTGAACCAATGTCATCTCCAGGCTTGTTCCTTTATTTCATGCTTTAAATGGGTTTACACCTTATTGGAATACTGGAGTGTCACTATTTCTATTACTAGCTAACTGTGTTTCTGATTCATCTATTGACCTGTATAAACTGTGATAGAAACCTTTCAGTTACAATATAAATTTCTGTCTCTTGTTAGTGTCTCATCTATTAACTTGAATAATTAACAGTGATATCTACCTAACAAAAATTTATTTTGACTTTTTCATGATCTTAGTGCTTCAAAGTTGCTTCTCTTGCCAAATTTTCATTCTACATATTAACATCCCTTTGAAGACAAATGACGTTATAATGTATGCAGATAGTCACAGTAGAGGCATTGCTGGAACACTGTGACATCAGCAACATACATGTTTCGTATTTTGTTTAACAGTCCACCCATCCATTATGGTACCCTGTATCCAGCATGTGCTGGGTCAGGACTAGTATGGTACCTCTCCCGTTTTGACAGAGAACCGTACCTGTATGTATGCTATTATTATGATGGGGTCACTGCTAATAAAGGCATTTTAAAGCTATTGCCAGCTTTCCCTCCCTCTATGCTGAAGGCTACAAGTGCAGGAAAGCTAGAAAGCACAAAGTGCTCGCACTTGCAGAGCACTGTTTGTCCAGGCCTGTCTTAGTGTCTTTTCATTAGTTTTTGATAGCCAACATTTTGTGGTGACCTATTGTTCCTTTATACACTCAGTTCTTAGCTGTGGGATTTTTTCTGGGCATCAAAGGCACAAAATATGGCCAATTTTTTTAAAGGATCGGAACTCAGAGTAGTGGTTAAAAGTGGAAGGGAACAATAACAACATCCTGTCACATCACATGGTCACAATGTAATGCTTTTACAAGAAAGTCATGACAAGATCTATAGTGTGTAACAGTCATGTACTGTCATTCTCCTGAACTTAAAGCTAAACATCTCACTCATTGTTGTGAGGAGGGTGGGTGGAGAGGGGAGGTGGTGGATAACATGCTGACTCAGTTTTTCACGTGAACTGAGGGGAAGATATGAAGACATGGTCTGGGCATAGTTGCAAGTTTATGGGCCAGGAATCAGTATTCTGAATAGACAAGAGGCAGTGTGAGGGCCATAGCACCATGCCTGTGGTCCAGGACTCACCAGTGGGAGTTCTTAGTGCATGTCATATTGCAGTACAGAACTATGTTTTATAATGTAAGTTACCTGGTACAAATTGTCTGTAAATCAAAGAACATTGTACAGTAGGGATTAAACACATGAGAGAGTACAGGTGTTAAGACAATAACCTCATATTCAAAATGAATGAGTTTTCTCTGTCCAGCAGACCTGATTTAGGTTTTCCATGGTCTCACTAAATCATTTCGTACAAGTCGCATTCCAAAAATAGTGGACAAAAATGTTCAAAACACATCCAACAAATCTCAACAAGTAACAAATCAAATATAATGAACTTGGATTTTTTTTTGATAAACACACAAGCACTGGAACATATACAACACAGAATATAGTTACAGTAAGACACAAAGTAGGTGCAAAGATTTTTATGAGAACCAACCCAAAAATTAAAACAACCAAAGATATCATTGAAGCTCTGTTAAAAATAAATTTGTCCTGTATCTACATATTATTAGCACTCCCACTTGGAGGACTGAATTTTTTTTCTAATATGTTTAGAAGTCTCTTACAAATGTCCTAAATGCTTAGAATGTTCAGCATCTTCCTGTGTTTTTGATGTGGCATCTTTGATACTGGTTTTGTTGGTGAATTAGCCTGCTGGTCATTGGATAAAATTTGTTCCAGTACATATTCATTCACTTTGTACTTGTTTCACACAAAATGGTTTCACACATCAATATGTTTATGTCTTTGGTGAAAGTCTTAGTTTTTATTTCACTGTACTTAAATTGTAAATACAGCCATGTCCTTGTGCAAACTCTAAACTCAAACAGTTTATCTCACAATTTGGTTGAGTATAATGTATTTGACATCATTCATAGAGAGCATCACTGCTTTTTGTTTTGTCGAACCCTGGGTCACTAACATACCAGTTGTGAATTTCCTAGTTTCCACATCACAAACGTTAGTGCACTAATAGCGTAGAAAAACGCAAGGGGGCAACACCAGAAAGTACTTACAAAGACACAGATAAACAAAATAAAAGAGTTAGATCTCTTTGGACAAGTCTGTCAATGTAATAAAACGAAGGACATGAGCAGCTGCTCGAGCATCATCAGCTAAAAGTTCCTGTAAGGTAGATGGCAGACACAGGACAACATGAGAGTGAATAAAATGGGGACAGGACAATAAAACATGGTGCACCGTCAATGGATGACTACAGCTGCAATGCGGGGTGGGGTCACAGGACAACAGGTAGCGGTGGCTAAATCAGCAATGCCCAATCCGCAACCTGGCCAAAATGACCTCCTCTCGCCAGGAAGGGCGTGAGGAGGACGTCCAAGATGTCGGAATCAGTTTGATGGCCCTAAGCTTAATTTCATGGAGAGAGGACCAAGCCTCATGCCACAACGATGAAAGTGCCGACAAAGAACCCCACTAACATCAGTTGATGGGACACAAAAGGAAGCCGTCCGAGGCAGGAGGACAGCAACCTTGGCCGCAGCATCAGCAGCTTTGTTCCCAGACACACCAACGTGGCCAGGAATCCACAAAAAAAAGGACACGAACGCCAGTATCAGCTAGCAACTAAAGCGACCGTTGAATTCGTTGCACGAGAGGGTGGTCCAAATATGGGTCACAGAGACTATGAATGGCGCTCAAAGAATCAGAGCAGATGGCATAGGGAGAATGATGATGGCAGTGGATATACTGAAAAACCTGATAGAGAGCAAAAAGCTCAGCTGTAAAGCTTGAACACTGGTAAAGGGCAGGTATTGAAAGGTATCATCCTCAACGACAAAGGCACATCCGACACCAGCAGTAGTCTTGGAGCCATCTGTGTAAATAAAGACGTTATTAGTGAGCCTCAAACGAAGTTCGACAAACCTCGAGCGGTATATCGAATCCGCGGTCCTCTCCTTTGGGAGTGAGCTGAGTTCAAGATGAATGCGAACTTGAGCCTGGAGCCAAGGTGGCGTCGGGCTCTCACCCACTCGAAAAGTCGTAGGGAGGGTAAAATCAAGTTGCTGAAGCAGGCGACGAAAGCGAACTCCAGGAGGTAACAGGGCAGATACATACAGCCCATATTGGCGGTCGAGAGAGTCGTCAAAGAAGAAGAAATATGACAGGTGGTCGGGCATTGACATCAGTCGGCAGACATACCGACAAAGCAACATATTGCGCCAGTAGTTTAGCGGTAATGCGGCAGCTTCGGCATACAGACTCTCAACAGGGCTGGTGTAGAATGCTCCAGTCGCCAGACGTAACCCCCGATGGTGGACAGAGTTTAGACGGTGTAAGATGGATGACCAGGCAGAAAAGTAGACAAAGCTCCCATAATCCAGCTTTGATCGGACAATGGACCGATGTAAGCGAAGCAGGACCATTCGTTCCACTTCCCATGACGTACCGCTGAGAACATGGAGGACATTTAGGGAATGGCTACAACGAGGAGCCAGGTAAGACACTTGTGGAGACCAGCAAAGTTTCCTGTCAAATGTAAGACCTAAAAATGGGAGAGCAATGGGTCCAAGATGTAAGGATGGTGGAAGAAACTATTTGTAATGCCAGAAGTTCATACAGACCCTTTTCTCAGCAGAAAAAACGGAAACCGTTAGTGACACTCCTGGAATATACATGGTCTAGACAACGCTGAAGACAGCGCTCCAGGAGACATGTTCTCTGAGCGCTGCAGTAGATCGTAAAGTCATCCACAATAAGGGAGCCTGAAACGTCAGCTGGGAGGCAATCCATTATTGGATTGAAGGGCCATGCTCAAAACGGAGCGCTGGAGCACCCCATTCTTTTGGCAAAAGGCATCTGACAAAACAGAACCCACCCGTACCCTGAACATTCAATCCGTTAAAAATGCATTAATAAAAAGAGGGAGGTGATCGCGAAAGCCCGAAGTGTGCATGGTGCGGAGAATGCCCGCCCTCCAACAGGTGTCATAAGCCTTCTCCAAACACAGCCACTGTCTGGCGCTTACACAAAAAGTTATTCATAATGAAGGTCGACAAGGTAACTAGGTGGTCAAAAGCAGAGTGGCGCCTACGAAAGCCACATTGGACATTGGTAAGGAGGCGTCGAGATTCAAGGAGCGAAACCAATCAAGAATTTACCATATGCTCCATCACCTTGCAGACGCAGTTGATAAGGGAGATGGGGTGATAACTGGAAGGAAGGTGTTTGTCCTTTCCTGGTTTGGGTATGGGAACAACAATTGCTTCACGCCAGTGTGTGGGAACATGACCCTCAGTCCAGATGCGATTATAGGTGCAAAGAAGAAAGCCTTTACCTGCAGGAGAAGGGTTCTGCAGCATCTGAATATGGATACCATCAGGCCCCGGAGCAGAGGATCGGGACCGGGCGAGTGCCCGAGTTCCCGCACGGTGAAGGGGGCATTGTAACTTTCACGATCCAAAGACTGGAAAGAAGGTGGCCGTGCCTCCTCTGCTTGTTTTTGGGGGAGGAAGCCAGGGTGGTAATGGGCAGAGCTCGAAACCTCCACAAAAATTGGCCAAAGGCATTTGAGACATCCTCAGGATCCACAGGGACTTCATTCACTACAGTCAGGGCAGAAATCGGGGAGTGAACCTTGGTGCCAGATAGCCAGCGCAGGCCACCACAGACAACCGAAGGAGGAGTAAAACTGTTGAATGAGCTGATGAAAGCCACCCAGCAAGCCTTTTTGCTTTCTTTGATAACACGACAACATTGTGCACGGAGTTGTTTGTAACTGATACAGGTATGCGACCTGACTATCGCAGCTGGAGAAGCTTTGATCATGGAAGGTCGCCAGGGAGATGAAAACCCCCAGTCGGCTTTGGAGATGTTCCAGCTAGTGGAACATGGAGAAGAGTTGTGATGCAGGAGATGGATTACGCAGGGCAAGTAGTTGCTCGAGTGCGTGTCAGACAGTGCAGACAGTCAGACAGTGTAGGGTGGCGTTGGAAGGTGCGTAGAGCATGTCGCCGAGCACAAAGAGTATCACTGCATGCTGTAGTCCACCAGGGGACTGGGACTCGACGTGGAGAAGAGGAAGTACGAGTAACGGAATATTCAGCAGCAGTGAGAATAACGTCCGTGAGGTATGCAACCTGACTATCGCAGCTGGAGAAGCTTTGATCATGGAAGGTCGCCAGGGAGGTGAAAACCCCCAGTCGGCTTTGGAGATGTTCCAGCTAGTGGAACATAGAGAAAAGTTGTGATGCAGGAGATGGATTACGCAGGGGAAGTAGTCGCTCGAGTATGTGTCAGACAGTGCATACCACTCGAATCGACATGCAAGTTGGATAATGGATATGGAGAGGTCCAAGTGGGAATAGGTATGCATTGCATCCGAAAGGAAGGTAGGTGCACCGGTATTTAAGCAGACTAGATTGAGGTGGTTGAAAAGGTCTGACAAGAGGGAGCCTCTCGGGCAGGATGCTGGAGAGCCCCAAAGGGTATGGTGGGCATTAAAGTCTCCAATCAACAAAAATGGCGTAGGAAGCTGAGCAATCAGTTGTATCATGTCTGCCCTAGTAAAGGCAGACGATGATGGAGTGTAAACAGTGCAAATGGAAGTTGTGAAAGTGGGGAGAGTAATTCGGACGGTAACTGCCTGCAGATCTGCGTGCAATGTGATTGTATTGTAGTAGACATAATCCCGAACCAGCAACATGACCCCTCCATGAGCCAGAATACATGCCACAGGGGGGTACGTCAAAACGCACAGAGGTATACTGTGCCAGGCCAATATGATCGCATGGGCGTAACTTCGTTTCTTGGAGACCTACGACAAGTGGGCAGTGCATTCGAAGGAGCAATTTTAGTTCCTCTCAGTTGGACTGAATGCCGCAAATATTCCATTGAAGAACTGCCATTATGAAAACGAAATGAAAAAGAAGAAACAAGAAAGAGTCTCCTCGATGGCCGCTGAGGACCTGGCTTCGAGGGAGCACTGCTGCTGCAATCGATAGGTGGTGAGTCATGGTCCATCAACTCAACAGTTGCGTCTGCCACCTTCCTGAGCTGGTCAGGAGGGGCAGCTTCCTCCGCCAGTGAAAGGCCAGATGATCGGCCACTAGCGGTGCGGCTTGGCGAAACTGAAGATGGCCAGGGACGGCAACCGCTTGGTCGCGCAGGAGAAGAAATGTGCCTCAGCGGAGATGGAGAATTCTTTTTTTCGATGAGCCTTCTTTGAAGAATTACGTTTTGTTGAAAGAGCAGTTGATGGCTGTGAAGTTTGTGTACGCAAGAAATCTTCGTGTATCGGTTCTTTTTTGAAGGTCTGCTGCTATTGAATAACTTGCGAGCAGCTGAGGTCGACACCTTCTCTTTCACTTGAATTTCCTGTATACTTTTCTCATCTTTGTAGACGGGGCAGTCGCGAGAGGAGGGCAGCATGGTCGCCCATACAGTTGATGCAACAAGGGGATGGAGGTGGACAGTCACCCTCATGGGCATCCCTGCCACAGGTAACGCATTTAGCCGCACTTGAACAAGACTGCCGTGTATGGTTAAACCGCTGACATTGGTAACACCTTGTACGGGTGGGTACATACGGCCAAACAGAAATGATCTCATAACCCGCTTTAATTCGTGAAGGCAAATGCACATTGTCGAATGTCAGGAATATGGTTTGGGTTGATATGAGATCCTTGTCGACCCTTTTCATGACCCAATGGACGGACGTCACTCCCTGATCAGAGAAGAAAGAGAGAATCTCCTCATCGGTCAGTCCGTCAAGTGACCTGGTATACACCACGTCACACAATGAATTCAAGGTGTGGTGGGCCTCCACCCATACAGGAAATGTGTGTAAGAGAGTGGCTTGAAGTAATTTTTGGTCCTACAGCAAGGTACCATTGCGCAACCGAGTACAAGATTTCACTGGTCCTGCAACCGCATCTACACCCTTCTGAATGACAAAAGGGTTGACTGTTGAGAAATCGTGACCATCAGATCTTGTGACAACAAGAAACTTTGGTGCTGTTGGTAGAATTTTCGGAACAGGAGTTTCATCTAGATTTCTTTTTAGGGCAGAAGACAGGGAAGAAGAAGAAGATAAATCCATTGCAGATTAATCCCCCATGACTGCCAGTGTCTCCGATGGCACACTCCTTCCTTGTGGGGGCCCTCTCAGAGGGCACTCCTGCCTTAGGTGATTGTCCACACCTCAGGTCACACCTCCTGAGAAGCAGACGGAGGGACCAATCGGCAAGTTCGGAAGGTAACAGCTCAGGAAATCACTCCTCCCTGGGCCTGGCCTTTACCAGGGGGTACGTGCGTGCCTTACTTGCCTACCCATGGCGGGGAATTACGCGTTACCCCGTCACCGGCTACTCGTGTGAACGCATGGGTTGGCCTTCAGACACGCACAGGGAGGAAAGAAGAGATGAAAGAGAGAGAGGGAGAGAGGGATAGAAGAAAGAATCTCAAACGCCAAAGCGGAGAGTAAGACATGGAAAAGAAGACAAGGAGAATAGGGCAAGGAGAATGAGGCAGAGATAGAAGTAAGGGCATGAAAGCAAGGAGAAGAGTGAACATAGGGAAAGACCAATAGAGGAAGAAAGTGTGAGGATAGAGAAAAACAAACGAAACCGGATCCTGGAGTTTTCAAACATCCGTCTCCGGATGAAGGCTCGATACATTACTCCTAAGAAGAGGGAGTGTGAAGGGGTGGTAAGGCAGGGGGAGGGGGGAAGGATTGGGGACAAGGAGGGATGGGGGAGGGGGGTAGGGCAGCCCAGAAAGCAAGGAGAACTGCATTAGGTCGGTGCCCCGTGGTCGCCACGCACATATCCACAAAAGAGTTGTGGACCCCCTGGGGTGAGCCTGAAGGTGAATTCTCCTGTTTTGAAGGAAAAGAAACATATTTTACGGTTCTTTTCACAGCATCCCATTGAATCTTTGTTATTTTCTCAAGTTTATGACTGTAATTGTTGACTGTGAAAGCAATGTCAGGCTATGTTCTTATTGAAAATTGCATCAGAATACCTACAACTTGCCTGTATGGCAGACTGAACTTGTTCTTTTGTGTGCCAGCACACACCTGATGATAATTGCTGGGCTGACAATCTCGACCCTGAAGTTTAATACTGTCCATAGATTCTTCTTCATGCAAAAATAAGTATAATCATCTGCTAACCATTCTGCCCTCAGGCCCAAATAGGTACCCAGTTTTCTAGACATGTCAAATTATCATCGTGGTTCTATTAGCAAAATGTCAGTAGTAAAAGCCTCCTTAGCAGCTATCACACTGTAATCCATATTGGCTCTTGGCATTAACTGTTTGTGTCCTAGTTGCTGAATAATATGTATCTGCAAATGTTGAATGGTGCCCAAACTTTTATAAAACTCCAGAACTTTCACTCTGCAGTGGAGTGTCCACTGCTATGAAACTTCCTGGCAGATTAAAACTGTGTGTCGGACCGAGATTCGAAACCTTGCCTTTTGCGGTAAAGTGCTCTACTGACTGAGCTACCCAAGCACGACTCATGACCTGCGCCCTCAGCATCAGTACATTGTCTCCTACCTTCCAAACTTCACAGAAGCTTTCCTCCAAACCTTGCAAGCAGAAGTAGCACTCATGATAGAGCACTTGCTCCTTAAAGGCCAGGTCCCAAATTTGAGTCTCAGTCCTTCACACAGTTTTAATGTGCCAGGATTGCATAAAAATGTTGTGAAATGTTATTTCCAGCGACTGGTAGCTTGTTTCAAGCCAAAAAAGTTTCAGTTCGATATACATGCGTATTTAGTTCCATCTTCAAAAATTTGTGGTTGACTTGAATAAATTTTTCAGCTAAATTTCTGTATTGAAAAGCAGTTTGAACATCATATTGCTCAAGACAGATATTTTTGGAGGCTGAAATTTATAGTACTAGCAGAATTTATTGAAATCTAGTCTCTGGATTGTAAGTTTCATAATAATATATATCTGCAACTTATTAGAAGCCTCTAGCCACAAGTCTTGTGTTGAAATTTGGATAACATTATAACTACTATAATACTTTATTTGGTACAATCCATGGTTATGTATGACCTGTTGAAGTGCAGGAGTATTATGGCATACTCACCTGTGCTACATATACTTTGGACCATGGTAATCTAAGAACACTATGTTATTTAAAATACATGTAAAGACAGTGAGGAGAGTACTGTCAGTGCGGAGAGTCTGCCAGAAGAGCAAACACACCACAGTACCCATGCAGGATCCGTTATATCGTACGATACCTAAGGAGTTGAGACAGCTAGTTGCGACAGACTTGATAGGACTTATATCCTTTATTAAGGTGTTGTGCACAGTGTGTGAGGCTTACAAATGCTCAATATGGCAGGAATTAGGATTCCATCTGGAAAATATGTATGGAAAATAAATGGTAAGAAAACTGGAATTGGAGTCTATGGCAGGTAAGGAAACACATTTACGGTATGTTTCATTGTCTTAGTATTGGTCTGCACTTTTGCAGCAGGAAACTTCAAGCTCAAACTATGCTACAGATGAATCTGTTACTTATATTGCATTCACAGACTCGTAACCATATTGCCACCTATGTACCTAACCTAGACATTCGGGTACGCTACGATCAGTCTGTCACCTAAGCCAATATTCCGCGGGGAGGGGGCGAGACACAGTATCAACCCTATCCATATTTTAGAGATTAAAAGAAAGGCAGAGACAGTATTTGTAGATGCCATGTTTTCAAGATGGCGACGAGTGTAGTGATGCATAGTGAACGAGTGAATAAAAGTTACTGTTCTGTCGTAAAAAAGGAATCCTGTGTAAACTGTAAAAGTGAAATCGAAAAACTAAACGAATGCATTTCAAGTTTACAAAAAGTTGTAGATGTTTTAAGACGTGAGATTTCGTATATAACTAATGAAAACTGTGAGCTGAAGAAGTTGCGCCATATTCTAAATGATAAAACAATAAAGCCACAAAACGGGAACCTGGTGAGTTATGAGAAGCGGAAAGGAAGCGATAGACAGGCATCAAAGGCAGCAAATGAAATTATAATTACAGATAAAAACAGGTACAGTGTTCTGTCGAATAGTAGTGATGCCTGCAATAAGGATATGCAAAACGCTACTGAAGTGATGCAAGACAGTGAAACAACGTCCGAGTGGATAAAAGTGTCGCTAAAAGGTAATTCCTTGTCCACTAAAAGAATAACAAACTCCGTAAAATCTGTCACATTTTGCGATAAAAACAAATACGACGTTTTGCAACAAAGTGAAAATACAAATAAACAATAACCGACGTGTGTGACAAAGAAGAAAGAATCAAAAGTCGATGTCTTTGGAGACAGTCACGCCAAAGGAATTTCTCAAGAACTGCACAAAAATAGTAAATCAACGACAGTCACAGGCATGGTTAAACCAGGTGCTGGTTTCAAAGAAGTGACGGAAAACATCGTAAAATATAACTATGACAAGCAGGACAGTGTTGTAATCTGCGCAGGAGCTAAAGACATTTACGAAAACAATGCTATGAAAATGTATAAACGGCTCTTGAGTCTTTTGCTAGTACTGTCAAATACAAACATTTTACTGGTGAACTTTACCCACAGGCATGATTTACCTGAATGGTCATGTGTGAATAAGGAAATTCACAGAATTAATGCAAAACTTAAAAGTAGTTGTAGGATATTCAGCAATGTGAAATTAATTGACTCAAGCACACTTGACAGAGAATGTTTTACGAAACATGGGCTTCACCTTAACAGAAATGGAAAGGCCAGGTTAGGAAACTTAATAAGGGAAGCAATTAAATGCAATTACAAAGTGACAGCCACTGAACTGGGATGGTATAAATCTCCAATAGCAGAAACACCAGCAAAAACAGAAGCAGCACGCAAATGGACCATCCAAAAAACAGTAGCAACAGATGATCCTACTACTGAATCAACAGCATGAAGAATCCTGTCAGCACCGCCACCACACCCACTACCATTACCACCACCACCACCTCCGGCCACAGAAGCACCAGCAGCAACAACAGCAGCAGCAACTGAACCAACAACAACAGTAGCAGCAGCAACAAAACCATCAACAACAGTTGCAGCAACACAACACTGCCTAAGGAGGAGTCAAAGACAAGGTACATCTACATCATTAAATAAGTATTTTTTATGGCTTCAGACAAAGAAATGGAAATGATTGTGACAAATCAGCAAGAAAATTTGCAGATAAGTCACAACTACTATGGAAAAAGCAGCACATTACCAGGTAATGACAAAAGAAAAAATACTTGCAAAACAGTCAGGATAATGTGTCAGAATATTCAATGCCTCAGAAACAAAGTACTAGATCTAGAAGTAGCTTTAAATAATCTTGCTGATGTCTCTTGTATTTGTTTATCTGAACACTGGTGCAAGGCTAGTGAATTAAGTCTCATAAATATAAGCAAGTTTAATTTAGCAACACATTATTGCCGAAGTGTTTTTAAAAATGGTGGGGTATGCATTTACTCTAGAGTAGGACTGCTGTTCAAAGTGAAAACAGAATTGGACTATCTAAATATAGAAAAACATTTTGAATCATGTGCCATAGAGTTAAAAACTGAGGAGAAGAGTGAAAAACTAGTTGTCATTACAGTATATAGATCTCCACTGGGTGACAAAAACATATTCTTCAAAAAACTATAAGCAGCATTAAACACTTTTTATAGTAATGAAGTGAAATTATTTTTATGTGGAGATTTTAATATTAACCTGTTAATTGAAAGTGATGAAAAAAGACAGCTTTTGAGTATACTCAGCAGTTTCCACTTGAAACCACTCTTTACAGATGCCACCAGAATAACAGAACTGTCATCTTCTCTTTTAGACAATATTTTCTCAAATATGGAGAATGGTATCACTGAGCCACTAAACGTAAACTTAGGTCTTTCGGATCACAATACACTATTAACATACATAAATTACTCTATCCCCAAGGCAGTAAAATATAAGTGGGGATACAAAAGGCACTTCTATACAGAAAAAGTAAATACTTTCATCCAGTTGTTAGCTAATGAAACCTGGGGAGATGTCTTTGCACAAACTACAACCGAGGAATCTTTCAATGCTTTTTCTAGTACATTCATGTCCCTATTTGAGATGTTTTTCCCAAAAAAGCTCACAAAGATCAATGTCATGCCTAGGAACACAAGCCAGTGGATAACACCTGCTATTGGAGTATCTAGTCAAACACTAAAACATATCAGTCAACTCAAAAAAGATAACAAAGATGAACACTTCACAGATTATGTTAAGACATACAAGAAAATTTACAGGAACGTGATCAAAAAAGCCAAGATAATGCACAATGACAGTGTAATTGCTGGGTCAGCAAACAAATCAAAAGCTATATGGAATGTAGTAAAAAAAGAAATAGGCCCAAGCAAAAATGTTAGAAATCCAGATGACTTTGTTTTAAAAGATGATCAAGGTGTGCTAGTCAGAAATTATTTCAAAACTGTGATTCCAGTGCCCAAACAGTTTATGAAACATTCCACAATTACTTAACAGATATTTTAAAAGCCCATCTTGTTCAAAAGAAATACCATAAAACAAGAAAGGGTAAATTTTGGTACACCAAAGAACTGGAGAATCTAAAAAATAAGCTACTGCTGTTGAAACGCCTTGCCAAAGTAAACAATTCTAATGAAAATCACTAAGAAACAGTATAAGAAAGAGTTGCAATTGGCGAAACTAAGATACAACACAAATTTCATAAAAAATAGTAAAAACCAATGCAAAACAGCCTGGTCAGTAATTAATACTGTTAAAGGTGAAGTCAGAAACTTTGACAAGACAGTCCCAATACCAGCAGATACATTCAATAAATATTTTGTAAGCTGTGCTGATGATATCAAAAAGCTGATCAGTAAACCCAATGTAACATGTATAGATTATCTTAAGAGAGCAAACCTAAATCATAATAGGGCCAGATCATCATTGAAACACTTCAAAGAGGTATGCCAACATGAAGTTCTTAAAATAGTCAAAGAAATGAAAAATTCATACAGTACAGATATTTTTAATATGTCAAACAATCTATTGAAAGAAGTCATACATTACATTGCAGCACCATTAACATATTCTATAAACCTGTGTCTCATAGAAGGGTTTTTTCCTGATCCTCTCAAACTGTCCAAGGTAACTCCAGTCTTTAAGAAGGGTGTCAAATCAGATCCTGCAAACTACAGACCAATTTCACTAATTCCAGTACTAGGAAAAGTGTTTGAAGGCATAATATATGCAGATGTATGAGTACCTAGAACTAAATGGTATGTTAAGTGCATCACAATTTGGTTACAGAAAAGGAAGGTCAGCTATACATGCCATAGAGCTCTTAGTCAGAGACATTCTAGCAGCATTTGAGGACCATGCGCATGCACAGGTAACCTTATGTGATCTGAGCAAAGCTTTTGACTGTGTTGACCACTCACTTCTGCTCTCTAAACTTGAGTACTATGGAATATGTGACAAAAGTTTAAAACTCATCAAATCATACCTCAATAAAAGGAACCAGGTGGTGAGTTCAGGAAGTCATCTGTCAAACATACTCGAGGTTCAACATGGAGTGCCACAGGGATCTAAATTGGGACCACTTCTTTTCCTTGTACACATAAATGACTTACCAGGAAATATAGATGTAAAGACATATATGTATGCAGATGACACAACTTTTCTATCTGTAAACCATGTACTTGATAACCTTGTAAGTGATATGAAATTCACAAAAGAAAATGCAACATCATGGTTTAATGCCAATGGTCTGCTATTAAACGAGGAAAAGACCCAGAATATGTGGTTCAGTCTATCAAAGACTACAAAAATAGGAAAACAAAAGGCAAAGTTTTTAGGTATTGTACTTGACAACAGTCTAACATGGAACTCTCATGTTGATCACATAGTGGTTAGGTTGTCAAGAGTTATATACATATTTGTTGAAGAGACTGATGTGTTGTGTGACATTTGAGTACGTAAGGACAGCGTACTTCGCCTTTTTTCAATCTGTTTTAAGGTATGGGTTAATACTCTGGGGAAACAGCAGAAAAATAAATGAAATTATGGTGATCCAGAAGAAAGCAATCAGAGTAATGGCTAAAGTAGATAATAGAACACATTGTAAACCATTGTTCATTAAATATAGAATTTTAACAGTAATTAATTTATATATTCTTGACAGTGTTAACTACATACTTGCTGAACTACCTAATTTAAGTGTAACAAATGAAAGGCATGGCTACTATACAAGAACGTGTACTTCTCTGCTGTTGCCACAAAATAGATTAGCTAAAACTAACAATAGTCATAAGTATATGGCAATTAAAATATATAACAAATTGTCTAAAAATGGGTCAATCAAGCCTGACAAATTATTTAAAGATAATGTTCATAACTTCTTGTTAACTAATCCATTCTATTCATTAGAAGAATTTTTAGAAATGCCCAATATCAACTTAAATATGTAAAAATTTATTTTGTAAAATTAATAGGTTAAGTGAACTGACGAAGTCTATTGCATGTAACAATGCTGAATGACTAATAAAGAAACTGAATCTGAATCTGAATCTGAAATCGTACTTTAGCAAATTACGTTAATGACTACTTCATAAATAGTCCAATCAATCTGCATAAAAATTGTCCTAAGATTAGTAGAACATCAATCCCAGAAGAACAAAGTGTGAATTCATTATTGCTACCTCCCACAAACAAATTGGAAGTTAATCAAATAATAAAAACAATGAAGAATAAAATGTCCTCGGGGATTGACGAGATACCTTGCTCAGTCATGATGAGATGTGCTGGTGTCATATCAGACCCACTCTCACACATCATAAACATATCATTTTCAGAAGGTGTCTTTTCACAACGATTAAAAATTGCAAAAGTAAAACCATTGTATAAAAAGGGCAATATACATGAAGTGGGAAACTATAGACCAATAGCTTTATTATCGGTATTTTCAAAAGTAATAGCGACAGTCATGAAAAACAGAATTACAAATTACCTCGAGAAATTCAATCTATTGTCTGTAAACCAACACGGCTTCCGCAAAGGAATGAGTAGAGTCAGCCATCACCCAATTCATTGAAAATATTGTAACGGGGCTAGATAAGAACAACAGTACAATAGGAATAAATTTGGACCTCTCAAAGGCATTCGATACTGTCCAACATGATATCCTGCTAGACAAATTAGAATATGTCGGTATACGAGGAGTAGCTAAAAAGTGGTTTCAGTCATATCTCCATAATAGGAAACAGGTAGTAGAAATTGCAACAACAAACAGTAAAAACCAAAGTATTGTTTACAGATCGGATATTCAGACTGTGCCAATAGGGGTACCGCAGGGGAGTGTTCTAGGACCTCTCCTATTTCTTCTTTACATAAATGATATCAAGATTCCAGTAAATGGTACTCATATAACCCTGTTTGCGGATGACACAAACATTGTAGTAACTGACATAAACCGGGTATTGCCAACATCTGCAACCAGAGTTATAGAATATTTGCAAAATTGGTTTGAAGTGAACAAATTAACCATAAATATCTCTAAAACTAATTATATCCATTACAGGAAAGCAAAGTCACACTCTGATCTAGATCTCAGAATACAAAATAAAGAAATTGTGAGAGTTGCTACCACAAAATTCTTAGGTGTACATATAGATGAAAATTTAGACTGGAAATCCCATATCCTGTATCTCTCACGTAAGTTAAGCTCTGCTTGCTTTGCTTTACGCGTTATTAGCTTTGTATGTAGTAGGGAATGTAGCAGAGCTGTTTACTTTGCTTATATACATTCTGCTATTACCTAAGGCCTCATCTTCTGGGGTCATAGAAAGAAAAATCTCAAAACCATCTTCACTCTACAAAAACGAGCTGTTAGAATAATTACCAACAGTTCAAGGCTAACTCCTTCAAAGCAATTATTGAAACAGCTGAATATTCTACCCCTACCGTGCCTCTATATACAGAAAAGCGTAATTAATGTAAAACGAAATATTAACAATTTCCAATCCAACTCGGATCTACATACTTACAACACAAGAAAGTGCAATGACATTCATATAAAAAGAGTTAACAAGGCTTTGGCACAGAAACAAACAAACATACAAGGAAGTAGATTGTATAACAAACTACCGGTAAAGATAAAAGAAATAAAAAAATTGTCTTCATTTAAAGAAGCAGTATTCAAATTTTTAATGACCAACTGCTATTATAGTGTAAAAGAATACCTGGAATAGCTCCATACTAAACAATTATATTTATGTACTCTGTGCCAATAGTAATTTTTATCTGACTGTTGCTATGATCTAAATAAATAATATGTACAAAAGTGCTAGAATTGTATGTGTTATATCTAAATATCAACTGTGTATTCCATGTAAAAAGTCTTTCTCATACATCAATGTAAATAATCAAAGTTGTACATGCTATTTCAGTGTGGTCCAATGTTACGTAGTCTACTATGCACATCTGTATTTTGTATAGTATTGTTCACCCTATATGTGTGTATATATATATACTATGTATTTTTTTGACGAAATCCATGCAATGTAAATTGTCTCTGGATGAATAAACTACTACTACTACTACTAACTGTACATCACCTTGCTTGTGGCTTATTTCATTGATGATAATTTTCTGTGTTGTATGTTTTTTTCTTTCCCAGTTATGAACTATATGATGAAAAGCCTATAGGCAGTCATGATGTCCATTTAGGTTGATTGTAGTTTATTTTACAAAGTTGTTATGTTAACATTAATTTATCATAATTAATATCTGTATAGAGTTGTATGTAAAACTCTTGAAATTTCAAAAGGCAGGACATGTTTCATAATAGTGTGTGTGACCACCGTGTTTGGCAATGCATGCTCTGCAATGCGCTCCCAGGCTGGCCCCAAGTTTGGTAAGGAGGTCTTGTGGTGTGGCATTATATTCCTCCACCAGCACAGTTGACAAATGCAGGGTGGTCATTGGTGCATGCGGACGTGCTGTCATAAATCTCTCCCATGTATGCTAAATGGAAATTAACCCTCACAATACTGAGGGTGTGGTGGTACTTTATGCCAATGTTCTGAAAATATTTAAACTTGCCCAAAACTCAATAGCAGATGTCACTTTCTCATTGAATATTGTATTCAATATCTCTGTGATCAGGGCTTTACTTACACATCAATACCTTTAAAAAGTATGTAAAGATTGAAAATCAATAGCAATGAACTGAATCTGAATTTTTAATTATTTTTGGTTGTTTGTTATGAAGTCAGTAGAACACATTACTAAAAATACGTTGATACTAAGAGTGTCCTAGAAGATATTTTCATGTTCTGGACCCTATTTACACATCAAGGTGTCTTTAAAAAGTATGCTGTTAATAGAATTCAAGAATACTCAATGAATTTTTATAGTTATGGAAAATGCCTTGGCATTGCTAGGGTTAGGGCACAGTAATGAGAAGGCCAGCCATTTGACAAATACCTTCTAGTTCCAAGAGCTCCAGTACCTGTACTGGCCAACAAAGTTCCACATTGTCATCCATAAAAATGAAGTCCGGGGCAAATGCAGTCCTGAAAAGAGGAAGTAGAATGTCACAGTGGAGTTGACTGGTGAGTGTATTGTGTTCAAAGACTTGGAGTCCGTACATCCCACACCATAACACCAAAATAACCATGTTTGACAATGTTCCAGTGTGCACAGGGTGCATTTCATGCAGCCTCATAGGGCAAAAGGTGGGAACATGTAATGCACCAAAGAACTTTGTTGAACATGAACATTTTGATGGGACAGGTGTTAAGGTTTGGGGGGAGGGGGGGCATGATGCATTAGCTTACTTCCTCCAAATCTGAACCAGTACATTCACCAGTCAACAGCATTGTGACACTACTCCTTCCTGACATTTGTCTTTACAGAAGTGCATTTGGCTCTGATACATTGGTGTCCAAAATTACAGCGACAAATGGAAGTTTAGCAAGATTATATTTATTTTGCCACAGAACAGTATAAACAGGAGATAGTAAAGTAGAAACAGTTTAAAGAATATAGAATATAAACATTTACAACATGCATAATGGTTGACAAAAATGTTCTTTGTGTTTTTCTTTTTCAAATTTAACAGATTTGCACACACATTCCGACAACTGGTTTAAGTGCTCAGAAGGGGATGTGACCACCTCTGGCAGCCATACAGGTCTGACAACAGTGCTCAGAAGTGGATGTGACCACCGCTGGCAACCACACAGGTCTGACAATGATGGAGCATTGTGAATGATGTCATCAATCTCTTGTTGAAGTAATAATGCCCATTCTTCCTGCAGAGGCACTCGCAAGTGTTAGAGAGTGGTTGGTGGATGCTAACATGATGAAAAGCCACCTCCTGAGAGCATCCCAGACATGCATTATGGGATCAAATTGGGAGAGTGAGCAGGCCACATGTCGGGTGCAAAATCTTGCATTTCCAACCACCTGTGCTGTATTAGGTTGAGTACAATCATCCACCAGTATGAAGTCTGAGCCTACAGCACTTCACAACAACTGCACATGAGGTCCCAAGATGCCTTCATGAAACATGACAGCATTTAATCTTCGTCGATTCACCCGTACAATTTCATTAAGAGTTGTCAACATAATCCCTGCCCACACCATTTGTGATCCTCCTCAATATCAGTCTCTTTCCACAATGTTTTGGTCCTTAAATTGTGTTCCTTGTTCCCTCCAGATGGGACTCCATTGAGAATCACTCTCCAGACCAAATTGGGACAAAGTAAGAGCATATGGACTATCAGACCAATTGTGTGATTGGATTGAAGAGTTCCTAGATAACAGAACGCAGCATGTCATTCTCAATGGAGAGAAGTCTTCCGAAGTAAGAATGATTTCACGTGTGCCTCAGGGGAGTGTCGTAGGACCGTTGCTATTCACAATATACATAAATGACCTTGTGGATGACATCGGAAGTTCACTGAGGCTTTTTGCGGATGATGCTGTGGTAAATCGAGAGGTTGTAACAATGGAAAATTGTACTGAAATGCAGGAGGATCTACAGCGAATTGACACTTGGTGCAGGGAATGGCAATTGACTCTCAATGTAGACAAGTGTAATGTGCTGTGAATATGTAGAAAGAAAGATCCTCTATCATTTAGCTACAATATAGCAGGTCAGCAACTGGAAACAGTTAATTCCATAAATTATCTGGGAGTACGCATTAGGAGTGATTTAAAATGGAATGACCATATAAAATTAGTCGTCGGTAAAGCAGATGCCAGAATGAGATTCATTGGAAGAATCCTAAGGAAATTCAATCCGAAGGAAAAGGAAGTAGGTTACATTACGCTTGTTCACCCACTGCTTGAGTATTGCTCAGCAGTGTGGGATCCATACCAGATAGCATTGATAGAAGAGATAGAGGAGATCCAACGGAGAGCAGCGCGTTTCGTTACAGGATCATTTAGTAATCACGAAAGCATTACGGAGATGATAGATCAACTCCAACGAAAGACTCTGCAGGAGAGAGGCTCAGTAGCTCGGTACGGGCTTTTGTTGAAGTTTCGAGAACATACCTTCACCGAGGAGTCAAGCAGTATATTGTTCCCTCCTACGTATATCTCGTGAAGAGACCATGAGGATAAAATCAGAGAGACTAGAGTCCACACAGAGCCATACCGACAATCCTTCTTTGCATGAACATTACGAGACTGGAATAGAAGGGAGAACCGATAGAAGTACTCAAGGTGCCCTCCGCCACACACCGTCAGGAGGCTGCGGAGTATGGATGTAGATGTAGATCTGTGAAAACAACATTGGCCTACTGTTCGACTGTCCTTGTGGCATGTTGATGACTCCACTCTAGATGTTCCCTTCTGTGAAGATGTGTCAGATGTACACATACAGCAGATCTCTGACAAAGGCCACACTGCTGAAGCGTTCTGTACACTGTTTGTCTCGATAAAACATGTCCAGTGGATGCTGCTAGGTCCGGTGCCATTTTCCATGCAGTACTAAGGCGGTACTGTTGTACCCTGGGTGCCAAATAATAATCGTCTCTTTCTGATGCCACATGCAGTTGAACCTGCACTAGTCTCTGGAATGCAGTTTCAGTGTCTATAACCAGTTGCCAGATCCCAGAATCAACAGAACGATTCCTATTAAGCCAACAGGTCACATCAATTTGCAACTGTTCTGTTTCCATTCTTCCTATGGCCCTCCCCTGCAGAGTATCTGAAGGCATCTTCTCTGTGCCATACTGCACTGTCTGTGACTGTGTACACAGCAACTGTGGGTGTGTGACTACCCAGCAAACACTAGCCCATTTGACAGCTGCCATGACGTCGTCATTGGCGTGGTTGTCTACTGACTGGAATGTCATCTTCTCTGCAGAACATGATCAAACAGACATCTGATGACAGTTTGTGTGATGGTATCATGAATTAGACACAGGGTGGGGAAATAGAGGTTTGTTGCTTTAATTTAGGACACCAGTGTATTTGGCAGATGGTTCACCCATTCCCTCAACTTAAATTGCATTGAACATATATTGGATGTGGTGGGGGGATGTATTACAGCACTCCCCCATGTACCAATGACCATCCAGCTGTTGTCAACTGCACTGGTAGAGGAATGGAATGCCCTACTATAAGAGAACTTGTAACCAATCTTTGACCAACATGGGAGCACATTGCAGAGCATGCTCTGTCATCTGTAGTGATCATACACACTGTTAAGAACCATGTCCTGCTCTTTGCAATGTCCAGGGGACCACCACAAATCACAGTGACATCAGTGTAGTTATTATCCTTGAATTAGAGCATAATTTCTGTTCATCTCATTGTGTATTTCCTTCAGTTACCTTTTGTATTATATTGTAGTAATTTTTATGTAACGTCTGAGATTAATCGAGTTATGTTACTTGGTAGTGACACAGTTTTTGTTGTTTAATAAAGAAGCTTTCAAGCTGTTAGTCAGCTGTTCTAATTGTGCTAAATAAATGTTATGCATCTCATTACTTCACTTCGATGCAAAGGAATAATCATCCTACAGCTAAAAATCGAAAGGGGTGCATCAGTGAGAGTCGATTTGGGTGATGTAGTAAACCTGCCGGATAATGTTCCACTGATTAAATGTATCCAATGAAAACATTTTCCAACAAGGAATGCTGATTCACCTGTAATAGTTTACTGTGCATATCAGTGTCATATAAGCAAACACAATCTGAAACAGGCCTTGAAGGGGCAATGGTGCCGACCAGCTGCTTTGTCATCCTCATCCTATAGGCGTCAATGGATGGGGATGTAGAGAGAGATATATGGAGATGCATTTGGTCAGTACCCTACTCTCCCAGTTGTCGTCAGTTATCATTACTGGTGTTGTTACTTCTCAATTAAGTAGCTCCTCAAATTGGCCTCACAAGGGCTGAGTGCAGCCCGCTTGCCCACAGCATTCAGCAGGCCTGGAAGATCAGCCACCCAAGTGCTAGCCAAGCCTGACAGTGCTTATTTTCTGTGATCTGACAGGAACCAGTTTTACCACTGCAGCAGAGCTGTTGACACTGGTCTTCATATAATTGAAGTATATTCAAATATAAACCTAATAATGCTATTAAATCCTAACGAAGCATTAGTGACACCTTATGACTATTGCTGAAAGTATGTTAGGTTTCACTATAGAACAAGTTTATGAAAGATGCACATATACACTAGAAAAACCCAACTATTGTTATTATTGGTGTTGAGTACTGAATACACTCTATGTATTCCCATTGTAAAATGATATGTGAATTCAGGTAAATGTATGTGAGGAACTTGGCAGCCACTTCTATTAACTCACCAACTGAAAGCAATACAGCACTTGAATTGGCAGGCTGGCTGGTGTGGCCGAGCGGTTCTAGGCACTTCAGTCTGGAACCGCTACGGTCGCAGATTCAAATCCTGCCTCGGACATGGAAGTGTGTGATGTCCTTAGGTTAGTTAGTTTTAAGAAGTTCTAAGTTCTAGGGGACTGATGACCTCAGATGTTAAGTCACATAGTGCTCAGACGCATTTGAACCATTTTTTGAGTTGGCGGCTGTGACTGAACAAACATCTTCCATAGAGTGTGTACAAGTATTTACATACATAAGGTTTATGTAGACTTGAAAAACTGGTAATATATTAACACTTTTGTAGAACTGAGGAATCATTTATTCACATTGGTACAGTCAGCCAGCTTTTTAATAAAGAGTAACTTCACCACATTTAGTATATCTTTCATATGGTGCTGCTTTTCTGTTTTGATGGTTTCAATGCATTAAAGAATAATAATTATTGCAAAAACTTGGACAAAATTGATACCAAACTGCCGATCTTGGTAACAAATTAAATATTTCATAAAATTTGTCTGACTGCATATGTAAAACACACAAGTGGTACCAGAACAAATGCTCTAAATACACATTTGCATGTACAGTACCTGAAGTATATTACACTGTTCCTTTTGAGATGTTTAATTGAACAGTAGATGATACTGTGGCTCCAATTGCCATTAGTAGTTGACACTTTTGTTCACTCAGTCAGGGGCTTAATGCAAAGAGAGTAAAACAAAAGTTATGTTGTACTACTGTGGGAGATAATATCTAAGAACCTCAAGACCTGAATTTTCTGCCAACCATGTCTGGAGCAAATCATGACACCAAGTTTATGTGAGAGAGTATTATAGTATTTATTTTACAATTAGAGCTACATAATGAGGGCAAATTGTGTCTCCATAATGAAATTGTAGGAGCAGGAGGGGAGTGGTAAGGTGCTAAGCCACTTTACAAACACACCTTAAAAACAAAATTGTTGCTAGTCTCTTCAAAAATTTACACACCTTAACACAGATCATCAGTTCAGAAAACTTTAAACAAGCTCTGATAACTGGCATTAAAGAACATTACTAACATTACAACTCTGATTACTGGTAGTTAAATAATATTAACAATAAACAATATGTACAAAGAAAGTATGATGTTTCTCCTTAAAACAAATACTTACAGCTCATAATTTCACAAATGGCAGACTTGAGAAATCAGTCACGACAATGAGCTGAACAACAGTTACAATCATTGCTTATACATTCACAACCAAGGGATAAACAACAGTACTTAACATGTGAGTCAGGGGTGGGGGTGGGGTACAAGGGGTAAGGGGTAAGGGGTAAGGGAGTGTTTATGTGCCACAATATTGGTATTAGTTTTACAAATGGTAGGTCCTTCAGTGCACTTGCTGGCCTCTCTCTTTACAATAGTCCACAACTTGGCCCTTCTGGTTTGAAGAACTTGCGGTACATGTAACATAAACCTGTTAGCACCATGTGTAGACAAGAAGTCACAGTGCTTAATTAAGATATGTAATAATGGCAGCAAACATACATAACCCGGTGTGCATGCGCACACAAAATCTGCAATGAAAAACAATGACAAGTATTAAAATTATCACTTGGCATTACAAGCCACTGACCCATTTCATTTTAATATTTTAGTTTAGCCATCTGTGAATTCAGCAATAGATGATTGCTCCCTCTCAAACTGACATAACAAACCAACAATCTGAATTACTTCCAGACACTTTGAGTAAAAAGTAAGTATTTGAACAATGCAAACAAGAGCATTTGACTTCATGAAACAATTCTGGATCAGCAGCAGTGCAAACAGTTTAAGCCAGTTACTCATGTTTCCACACACACTGAGTAAGTCAAAAGCTAATTCACAAACACCACCTCAGTTTAAAAGAAACAACAGGGTCAGCTCACTTCATCATACTAAAATTATAAACAATTCAGTGATCATACTCCCACTTAATTTTTAAGTAATGATTGAGTAAACGAATCTCCATTTAAAGCATAAAATATCTAAAGTACAGTAGAATAACAACAACAGCATGTTATAGTTCTTTAAATATGAACACCATGCTAAATTACAGCCAACTGAAGCTAAGATTTCTTAATGGGCAAAAGAAACTTAAAAGCAAAATGTGGACAAATTACTGATACCAAATGACTTACACCAACCAGCTGTTCAACACATATACCCTTGGTAGTGCAGTCACATCACAGAATAATGTATAATAGTGTAACTGTACTCACACTTCCTCTATAACTGGGGTGTGGGACACACTAATGCTTTAAACAGCAACTTAGACATCAAACCAACTAAACTGACAAACAGTCACCACTATTTGTGAACACCAGTGCAAATTGGCCCCTCAGATTCGAATACACAGCTCTCATTTGACTTTTACTCTGTCACAAAGACAGCTACACACAGTCACGGCAGGCAATGTGCCTCTCACTGCACCAACCACTAACAATACCAGCAGCCGTGTGACCCGCCATCTCTTTGAGTATCCTTGCACTATCGTGGAACCAAACTTTAAGGACTCAAGAGTAACCAACATGCTACACACATTTACATTTTACATAGCCGTCCACTCAAAAACCCTCACACCAGTGTCTCTGACTGGAGGACTAAGTAATAAGTGACCATTGACAACAAGAGAGGCACTACTCTGTCCATCAAGCCAGCACACATGGCTCACATAAACTGATACCAGTTTTATCTCACAACATAGACATATTGCAGTATATGGTTTTGTTTTTGTCTTATTGTAGGGCATTAAAAGTGGAGTTATAAGCGACTACATGATAAGCCCAACCAACAAAAGGAAAGACAGCTAAAGGCAGATACTTGTAGAAAGGTCCATAAAATATGCCATAGAGAAATGGAGGTGATAAACTGAAGATTAAATTTCCTTCGCCATATTGCTGCGACAGATAAAAAGTAAAATGCGGTTGACAGCCCACATATCATTCACCAAAACAGCTGGTAACTCAGACAGCAAACATAAATTGGAACATGAGTGATTAATAAAAGGGCATTCTGTCAGGAAATGGCAAACCGTCAAAGGTTGAGGGCAATGAGCACAAAGTGGTGGAGGAGCACCACTTAACAATGGTGATGGCTAAAAACACAATGCCCAATACACAACCTAGCTAAAATGATCTCACAGCAAGATGGCCAAGATGAGGTTGTCCAAGCCGCTGGGAGAGGTTTAATTTCCTGGAGCTTGTTTCCATGAAAGGATGACCAGTGATGAGTCCAATGTGCAATTACCTGCTGACAGACGGCAACACAGATATCATTCGAGGGAATGGAAGAGCTAGCGGGCTGAGGCACGAGGACTGCAGCATTGGCAACAGCATCAGCAGCCTTGTCTCTCATCGGATCAACATGACCAGCGACCCACTTAAACATCAAAGTGGCTCCATCAACAGCGAGAAAGTGATAGCTTTCCTGGGGCCTTTGCACTAATGGATGTATAATGTACTGCACACAGAGGCTCAGAATGGCACAGAGAGAGGTGGGATGTGTACTGCATGGCCCTACACAGGGTGAAGAGCTCTGGTGTAAATACTGAACAGTGTTCTGGAAGCTGATACTGAAAAACATCAGTGCCAGTGACAAAGGCACACTCAACAAAGCGGTCAGTTGAGAGCCATCAGCGTACAGAAAGGTACTATTGCCAAGTTCCATGGGAATGTCGTGAAGCTTACAGCAATAGAGTGAAGCTGGAGTATTGTCCTCCTGAAGCGAATGAAGGCCAAGGTGAACACAAGACACTGCACAAAGCCAGCATGGTAGGGGTTTCACACCCATCAGGAAAGTGGCAGGTAGCATGAAGTTAAGCTGCTGGAGCAAGTGCCAAAAGTGAACTCCAGGAAGTAACAGAGAGGAGGGATGCGCCTCATACTGAGGATCAAAGGAGACATTGGAGAAGGAGGCATAGGATGGGTGGCTTGGCATGATAGACAAATGACTTGCCTATCTGCTGAGGAGGAGGTCACAGTGGTTTGACAGTGATATTTTGGCAGCTTCTGCATACAGACTCTCGACCAAGCTAGTGTAAAAGGTGCCAGTGGCCAAACGGATGCCAAGATGGTGGACTGTACTGAAACAGCGTAAGATGGGCAGATGTGCAGATGCATAAACGAAAACCCCATAGTCTAGTTTTGAATGGACAAGGAGCCGGTACAAATGGAGGAGGGTGGTCTGATACATTCCCCAGGAAGTACAGCTGAGAACACACAGGACATATTGAGAGACCTCATACAGCAGGCAGGCACATAAGACATGTGGGAGGACCAAGAAAATTTCCTATGGATCATGAGCTGCAGAAATTTTGTAGTTTCAATGAGTGGAAGAGCAACAGGCCCAAGTTGTAAAGACAGTGGAAGAAATCAATTGAGCTACCAGAAATTTATACAAACGGTTTTGTTGGCAGAAAAGTGAAAGCCACTGTCAATGCACCATGTGTAAAGATGATTGAGACATCGCTGAAGATGCTGCTCAAGAAGGCAAGCCTTTGAAGAACTGCAATAGGTGGCAAAATTGTCAACTGAAAGGGTTCTGGAGATGCTTGGCAGGAGACAAGCCATAATAGGGTTAATGGTGATAGCAAAAAGGATGAAGCTCAGCACAGGATCCTGAGGCACACTGTTTTCCTGAATGAAGGTGTCTGACAAGGCAGAACCCACAAGTACCATGAAAACATGGGCTTCTAAAAATTCCTGAAGGAAACGGAGCGTGTGGCCACAGAAGCTCTGCATGTGGAGAATACAGAGGATACCAGTCCTCCAGCAGGAGTCATAGGCTTTCTCCAAATCAGAAAAGGCAGCCACTGTCTGGTGAGGGTGGGGGAAATGACGAGATAGTCAACTGGAGAACAGCGTACTCAAAATCCACTCTGCGCAGTCATCAGAAAATTTTGAGACTCGAGCCACTATACCAGCCAGGCACAAACCATATGTTCCATCACATTGCAAACACAGCTGGTGAGAGAAATGGGGCTACAACTAAAAGAAAGGTGATTGTCTTTGCTGGGCTTATGTATGGGTATGACAGTGGCTTTATCCCAGTGTCTGGGAAACGTGACCTCTGCCCAGATGTGATTGTATGTGTGAAGGAGGAAGTGCTTGCCCATAAGAGAAAAATTCTGCAACATCTAAATGTGAATGTCGCCCAGCTCTGGGATGGAGGATCGGGATGAAATGAGAGCAAGATATAGCTCCAGCACAGTAAAGGTGGCACTGTAGCTCTCACCATTCTGAGAAGAGGCTGGTATTCCCCAAGCCTTCTCCACTCATTTCCGATGGAGGAAGGCAGGGTATTAGTGTGAGGAGGTTGAAATCTCCACAAATTATTGGCCTCAGGTGTTTGAGATAGCAATAGGGTACACAATGACATTGGCTGCTACTGTCATGCTGGAAATCAGGAAATGGACCTTGGTCCCAGAAAGCTGTTGGAGGTTGTTCCACATGATGAAAGAGGGAGTGGAACAGTTGAAGGAACTAGTTAATGAAATCCAGCTAGCTTTTTTGTTAACCCAAAGAATGCAATGACACTGTGCATGAAACTGTTTGTATTGAATGGAGAAATCAGCACACCGACAGCACACAGGAAATGGTTGCTCAAGTACATGTCAGAAAGAATGGACCATTTGAGATGACCAGAAGCTGCACAGTGGAGAATGAGAGGTCTTATGGGAATAGGTGTGTGTGGTGTGTGAAAGGAACATGCATGCTCCTATGTTAAGGCAGATGAGGTGAAGTTGACTGAGAAGGTCAGCCATCAGGCCACCTGGGAGGAAGTCTGCCTTGATGACACTGAATGATGGAGGGATGTAAAAGATGCGAACAGAAAACATGAAGTCAGGAAGGAAAATATGTACTGCTACAAGTTGAAGCAGGTTAGTCAGGGAGATGGGTTGACTGTGAATGTCATCCTCAATGAGCAGCATGACTCCCGACTCCCCCACAAGCTGCAATGCCATCAGGGGAAAGTCAAAGTAGACCAGAAAGAAATGCGGCCAGTGAAAGCTATCATCGTGACCCCACTTTGTTTCCTGGAGGCAGAGGACACACAGACACTGCGTTTCGAAGGGCAGCCACAAGTCCTCTTCATTGGATTGAAGGCCACAAACATTCCATTGGAGAAGAGTCATGATGAGGAAAGGGGAGGGGGGGAAAACGAAGGGATGCCATATCGGCAGCTCCCGAGTGCCAGCCTCTGATGACTCACTGCTACATGACACAGAGACTAGAAGATCTGGGTCCATGAGGTCTGCAGATGTGTTGGCATTCTCCTTCTGTCAGTCTCCCCAGTCAAGGCCAGAAAAAGGTTGGCAGTGTGCACTGGCGACATGTAGGCTGGCTGGGTGAGTGTTTCGTGTGGTGACACCATCAAAGAGGATCTCCGAGATGGTGAAGGAGATGCCTTTGTTTGACTTCTTGGAGCCTTTCCAGTTGGCAGGGGAAGACTCAGATGTTAGTTGGCTGGAGGTACGTAGAAAGTCTTTGTGGGAGTATTCCCTCTGTCCATTCTGGCCCGCTGGTTGTGTAGCAGGTGACATTGCCCCGTGCAGCAAAACTTTGGTGGCTTGCTGCACAGCTGGAGGAGGAGCACACGAGGATGCTACCATGACACAGAGATATTACAACCATTGTGCTGAATTTTGTGTCACATGTTTGCATGGCCATGTCCTTCATGGAGCGAGAAGCAGCAAGAACAGTACTGTAAGTGGCCGATGGTAGAACATAGAGTTTACGACTAGCCAACAACTTGCGAACAACAGGGAAAGCCACTTTTTCTTTCACCTGGATCCCCTGGACAACCCACTCATTGAGATACATGGGACAATCTTGGGGTGAGGTGGCATGATCGCCATTACAGTTGATACAGTGGGGAGAAGAAGGTGGACAATTGCCCTCACGAGTATCCCTACCACAGGTTACACATTTGGCCGGTTGTCATCAGGACATGCAACTGTGGTTGTAACAATGACACTGGTAGCAGTTCCAGGTTTGAAATGTACTGTTGAAATGTGATAACTTCATAACCTGCTTTGATCTTTGATGGAAGCACCACTCTATCATAAGTCACAAAGAGACTGTGTGTGGGCACTAAGGGTGCACCTACCTTTTTCATCACCCAATGGACTGCAACAACACCCTGATCAGAGAGGTATGTCTGGATTTCTGCCTTGGTCAGGCCACTGAGCAGCCTAGGGTCAGTAACACCATGGAAAGAATTCACCGTTTTATGGGCCTCCACACGAACAGGATAGCCATGGATGAGTGAAGCTGCAAGCTGTTGTTGTGCTTGAGAATCAGAAGTACTCTCCCAAAGCAAAGTGACATTGTGTAAACGATAACAAGATTGCACAGTGCCAGCAACTTCATCAGCACTTTTCTGAATAATAAATGGATTTACCTTAGGAAAGGACTGACTGTCTTCAGTATGTGAAGAAGGTGACTGGCTCATTGTGTGAAAATCCCCTGGACTGCCAGCATATCAGATGGCATGCTCCTTCCAACTAGGAGACCCTCTCTCACAGAGGGGGGGCTCACTCACCTTAGGTGATAGTTCACACCTCCTGAACATCTGACAGAGGGACCAAATTGAACAACTCAGGCAATCTCCTTTCCCTGGGCTTGGCCTGTAACAGGGGGTATGTGCAAAACTCACCAGTCAACCTGGGGCAGGACATATGCGTTACCCAGTCATCTGTTTTGTGTCAGATGTGTGGGCTGGCCTTCAGCAGTGCACATGGAAGAAGAAGAAGAAGAACAAGAAGGAAGAAGAAGAAGAACCTCAATCACAGAAGCGCAGGAAGGGCAGGAGAAGGGGAATAAAGAAAGAAAAAAGGAACGAAAAACAGTGGAGAGACTGTTCTGATATCAGCTACTGAAAATGCAGAACTCATTTCCAAAAACATTCCAGACATGTTCCCCAAAGAAGAGGCAAAAAAAGTAGCAAGAGGATAGACATGCAGCATGGACAGGAAATGATGCTGCAATGGTTTGTACTTTCAGAACAACAGTATGACCATACTAAACATCAAACATGGGAGAGTTCACACTCTGTGGTGTAAAACAGCACTCATGATGCTTACTGCATCTTGTAGAGGTTCATTCTTACTTCTAAAGCAATGTTTAAATGACACGATCTTCAATCACTGTAAAACCATGTGTCATCAGTTTCTGACTTTTGGTACAATATGTGGCCTATGATTAGGAATATTTACTTTTCAACTGTCAAAACTACTATACGTTAAATGATTTTTCCATTGGAGCACATAGGATCAATGAAACATAACAGCGAAGTGCTGACAGCCTACAACTGCATGAAATCTTGCAACTGCATAAACCTTCTGGCACACATGAATCTTCTTCAGGTTTGAGTCCGTGGCAATTTTTGTCCTACATTTGAATCTGCTATGAAGTGGTCCCTCACTTCCAATAGAACATACAATGACCTCGAGTATCCAAAAGCAAGCATCATGTTTGTGTCACCTCTAACCACACTAGCCACCAACACGCCCTTATTCTTCCACCAACAATGTAAGGAAAAGGATAGATTGCTACTCACTGTAAAGATAACATGTTGAACTGTGGACCAGGACAACAAAAAGAGTATACATTTTCAGCTCTCAGTCAAAGCCTTCTCCAGTAAAAGGTGCCTGTCATGTGTGTGTGAGGCGTATTTGCTTGTGTGTGTTTCCTTTTCAGAAGATGGCTTTGTTGTGCCTATATGCAACTCAATATGTCATCTTTATGGTTAGCAGTCTTTACCTTGTTTCCATTGTTTGCTTATTTTTCCACCCACATGTGATGGTTGTTAGTTCTTAGTCTGTTATCTAAATGTGCAACCAATTGCACATTACTAGAATCTCACACCAAAAACTGAAGACAGGCACTCATCTGTGGATAGTGGAGTCATGGTGCACAGGTACAAATAAAAAAAGTCTGATTTTTCAAGTTTTTGAGCTATGCATATTTTTGTAGCATGTAGGTCCTACATGAAGTTTACTCATACACACTTAGACTGAAACATGAACCTGTTTTGCATGCCAAAAGCAGGAACAACATCAGAGTGTCAGATGGCAGCACTGATGCATTGATCAATGATGCTTCTGCCCACAGTACAGTAAAATTAATTTTTCTTTTCCTTTCCTTACATTAAGCCTCAGAGTAGGGTGTAATCAACAAGAAATAGTAATCCACAAATTTCAGGAGATTCAGGTTGTTCTGTAGAACATAACATGACGAAGCAAAGATAAAGATTATTTGAATCAGAGTGGCATTGACAGTGAAACAGTGATTACAGTCCTACTAGTCATACTACTTGACATATTTTATCTGTCAGCAACATCAAAGGAAGTATCAAGTGACAGCCGAGTCTCAAGGTATGTATGATTCAACCAAAGCTCAGTCTAAATATATTTGTTGCGTATTTGGAAAACCAGGTCATGTTAGTGCACAATGCTCAAGTAAATTGTTGCAAAAGCATAAAGGTAACAATTCTGCAATTGTAGCGAAGAACGTGGGAGAGATAGGTGGAAGTGAAAATAATTTTTCTTTCTCAGCTGTTACTGGAGGTTCTGCAGACAGCAAATTAGAGTCGTTTCTGAACTTGTGGCATAAAACATTTAATTAATGAATCTGTTCCAATGATGCATGTGAAAAACTGGAAAATTCAATAGAATAAAGGTTGCCAAAACAGATACAATTTTGATTGCCAGAAATTTTGTAGTAGTTGATATTTAAAGCATTGTATCTGGAAAGAAATTTCAAATAAAAGTAAAAGATGTTCTTACAGTGTCATGTTTACTAAATAATTTGTCAGTGTGTTAACTAGAGATGACTGGACACTACATTGTTTTGGAAAATTCAGTGTATTCAATTTGAAAGGGTAATAAAGTTGTAGCTCGAAGGAGAGATTCAGGCATGTATACCCTTTCATTCATACATACTAAGAGTTTTAACTGCCGTGGCTATGTTTCCGACAGTGGTATAGAGCTGTGGCATAAGTGCTTAGGACACTTGAACCTTGAGAATCTAAAGAAATTTAGTTACCTAGCATTGGGAATGGTCCGAGCATTATCGTAAAGTTTTATAAACCCATAAATAAATGTTTGACCTTCACAGATGGTAAACAGACACCATTACCAGATATTCAGTCTCGTGTTCGCGCCAGACAACCATTTGGATAGATACATACTAATGTGCTTGGTTCTATAATGCCTGTTTCTTTTTATGGAAAGGAATAAATAGTGACTTTCACTGATGACTGTACTCACTTTACAACAGCTTACTCTCTTCTGTCAAAGCCTCAAGTGTTTCATTAATTTAAAGTACTCTATGGGATAACTACTGCTCATTTTAACAAGAAAATCAGCAGATTTAGATGTGACAATGGTTGTTAAAGCACTTCAAATGACATGATGACATTCTTTGAAGAAATTGGGATGCAGCTCTAGTTAACCATAAGGTACACACCTCAGCAAACTGGAGTGGCAGAACGACACATCATACTATCGTTGAAAAGTTTTGTTGGGTGCAAACTTGGAAAGCAACTTTGGTCAGAAATGGTACTGGCAGTTGTTTCTATCATTAGCTGCATTCCAACTTCAGCTATACACGGAGAAATTACAGCAATGTTATGGTATAGAAGGAAGCCAAATTTGAAGGAACTATGTATGTCTGGGTGTGATGCATACTTGCACATTCCAAAGGAACTATGGGTGAGTAACATTGGCACCAGGTCATTAGAATATTTGATGATGAGATATTGTCCAGTTGATTTCAGATTATAGTGTACAAACAATACAAGATTGCATTTGTAATGATGTAATTGTTGAAGAAAGTAAGTTTCTATTTGAAGGTGATAGTAGTGGTGACTGGATCTTTATGGAGATTTTTCAAATGGACAACATAACACAGAATATAGCAGACGACAACACCATCAGAATGAAACTAAACTAGAGGAAACTGAATGAACTGTTGAAGATAACTCAGAGCCCTTCACTTCAGAAGTAGTGAAGCAAGAAAGAACTGCAGCAGAAAAGCAATAGAATAACAAGAAAACCTAGATACTTTGAAGACCATATGGTGTTATCCTTGAATGCAAAAGCATTTGTGAATAACTTACCACAGAATTCTGAAGATGTGAAGTGTCACCATGAGAAAGAAAAACGGACAAAAACAACGAATGTCAACCGAAGCGTCCGATCTACACCCGTCGACTTTGACCCGTGACGCAAGGCTGTTGTGGTGTGTGACGTCACGACGGCGCGGAATGTAGTTTGTGAGAGTGGCGTGTTTATAGGTGTCGTTTTGATGCGATCTGTGGTGCTCTCTGGTGCTGTGTTAGGTGATGTCTTTGTTTTAGTTTGCGAGTGTGGCGTCGTGTGTGAATTTTGCTAAATTGCTTTTTTATGTCTTTGGTAGGTATGGATATGACTGACAGCGTTAACAGTTTTCGGTCGTCGGCTATGATGGGGGACAGTGCGTTGTCACTAATAAAATTTCTTGAACTATTCTGATTTTTGGATGAAGTCGTGAAGTGTTCAGTAGGTCGTGAAGAAATGAGGCTTACTTAAAGTTCCCGCGTCTCAGACCAGGGACGGCTGTATGTGGAGATGTCGTGAGGATAACAGGTCAAGGGAAGTGTTCGATCCCAACTTATGAGAGCGGGAGCTGCTGTTGAGCTATATAGGTCAAGGGAAGTGTCCGATTCCAGACGATATTGTGTTTAGTGGTATTTGGGGAGTTCTGGGATGTCGTTTTTTTTCGTCGTTTAGCGTGGTTTTGTATGGGGGTGGATGTCTAAATTTGTTTATCTTTAGTTTGTCCCCATCCAAAAAACCCCTATTTCCCGCACTTGTCCCGTTAGTGGCATTAGGCTTTTTGTGGAACGTTTGTGTGTTTGTTTTTCTATGTATTTTCGTCCTCATAATGTGTACGTAACGACTTTATATGCGCCATATTGGAATCATGGTTTATGGTCGTTTCCGCCATATATGTGACGTCATGGGTCAAAGCAGACGGGTAGGATTGGACGCTTCCGTATTTCCCTTGGACTCCTGTCATCTAATGGAACTGGGACTTATGCATCAATTCCAGCAAATAAGAGTGTCATTAACAGTATGTGGGTGTTCAAAGAAGAAAGGGATGCATCTGAAAATACTGAAAAATATAAATCACCTTCAGTTATTAAAGTTTGTGTTCAGGTAGAATGACAAGACAATGGGGAGACATATGCTCCAGTTACTTGACTCACAACAGTGAGAACTTTTGTTAGTCTGGTGAATGAACATGATTTATTTATGGAACAAATGACTGTACAAAAAGCATTCCTGCATTGAGAACTGACTGAAGAAATTTATACAAAAGTTCTTCAAGTTGTAAAGAGTAAGGAAGGACTTGTATGCAAACTCATCAATGTTTTATATGAGCAGAAGCAGGCACCAAGAACTTAGAACGTTAAGTTTGACAGTTTAATGAAGGAAAGCAGGATTTGAAAATCTGAAGTTGATAGATGTCTCTCTGTTTAAAACACTGATGGTTATAATACAGTACTTATTTGCTACTGCATGTAGATTACATTGCAATTTCTGGAAAATCACTGATACTAAGAAGTAGTCAAAATTAAGTATATTAAAGGAACACTTGACATTCATCTGTGTCACAAAATGGGCAATTCAAATGATCGTCTCTGACTGGGCAAGAGAAGAAGATTGAATATCTACAACAGCATATATATTCCAGGTATTTGGAAATACTGTTTGCTGCTTTGGCAACAGCTACAACAGACACCCTGAGGCTGAAGGATCTTTTTAAAGAATTTAAAATATTTATGACAACTGAACACTCTACCATGCATGTGTATTACAGAAGTGGGAACTTAGTGGATTGAAGCATATCAATATTGAATATGAGTTCATACATCAGCTGCTCAACGAAAGAAATATGAATTTTCAATGTATCAGCTATGAGGAACGAGAGGGAGATATTCAACAAAACCTACTATGAGTGCACATTTCAATAGACCGTGTCCAAAGGTGGGTTTAGTGAAATTTGCAGATACTTAAAGAAATTATCAAATTGAGGCGAGGGGTGTTGTTGTAATGATTGGTAAATAATCATAATTGGAACCTTTTCTTCTTTTTTGTGTGTGCTTTTCTGTGTTTTCCAATCTTCACGATTGTAATAGCGATACCTAATAAACAGATATTACGTATTTACACCTGGTAATTCCTAGAATTAACGACACACATATCATCCGCAGTTGTATATGTACTAGTGATGCACAGTTAAAGTATCAATCAATGATTTTTTTGTCAACAGCCTTTCAGAAATTCACCAGATTTACAGAGGGCACAAATTCAAAAGTTTTTGCAGGAGTTATGGAAAAAAAACCCACCCTACGCTGCAAACACACTATATGCAAGGTTTTAATGCCTTCCACCATACAACATCAAGTTAGGCCTACTTATACAAAATACCCTACTGTATTAAGGTTCATGTCGAATCTTCGTTTTGTGGTGGTATGAATTCTCATATTTTTCACTAATGCACGATGTTTACACTGCCCCAGACGTCAATTTTCACCTGATATTTACTTCATATTCAGAGGTTTAATCAATTCCACATTACAATATCAACAAGCAAACACAAAAAATTAAATATCTCTGAATATTATGGCGTTTTGGGCATTAAAGGAGGTACAAACAAAGTTTCACGGTTTGCCGAACTGGCACGAATTGTAGCTTTTGCAACTCCCAGCCGATTCGTAACGAATATACCTTTTCTTCCTGCGTTCGCACAATTAATGTTTTGTAACAGCCAAAAATTAATTTACAGTCGACTCGCGTCGTACGGTATCCTTGGTTGATGATAGCTCAATTCTCCTTGGTTGACTGCACTGTTGAGGCTTAACTTTCTAATGGCATGTATTTTAGGTCGAGGAAATACGTGGGCTTAGGGATTGCTAGTTCAGCAGCTCCACATGCAGAGCTACCCCAGTCTGTTGCGACGTTTAGTGAGGGGCGGCGAGGGGGGGTAATTCGGAAAAACTGGTTGTCGGACATTACTTTAAAATAAAATAAACTGCATCACAATAAAACATCTAATTCTGATTTTGTATGTTTTTCCGTTAATTGTGTATGTTTGGTTCATGACTGAATGTCTATTTTAAGATTTAATTGTGCATGGAAATGCTGGCTGCAGTTATTCAATATTACAAGATCGTATATAGATTTTGTACGAAAGAAGGGCTCACAAAGCTCGTGCCAACAACAATAAAAGTAGACGTAAAATTTCTGCACTGCTCATGCCGAAACGGAGACCCGTTAAAATCAGATGCAGATGAATGACAGTGTACCGTAATTTCATAGTCAAAGATTCAATGAACGATAATAACAATAGGTGAATCTAAATGAAATTTAAGTTAGTTACAAAGTTTGTTGCGCACGAAAGTGAATACCGCAACGAAGAACGTTCGCGTATCCACCATTCGGCACATGTCTGACGTTTGCATGGCACTCACTAGAGTCTGGACCTAACTAGCCACGCCATCTCTTTTACCGTGCTGGCGGCGAAGTACTTCGCTGTATAACCGCTGTGCGGCGCCACCATTACTTCTCAGCTATGACACAGAAAATAAAAATCTGCAAGCTTACGCAGAGTAACTACATGAGTTATGTCATAAGAAATTCTTTACAATCAAAACCGGTAAGCGTATCAGTTCCCTTGGGAACGTACACAATTATTACCGAATGCAGAAAAAAAAAATTGTACCCATTTAATTAGCGTAACGGATTGTTTTTATACGTCGTAGATGATGGCGTTAACCTGCAATGGCCCCCATCCAACATACTCCCACAAGTGTAAAGCTAAACCCCCTCCCGCCACCCCTGAACTTACAGTCCCAGTTCGTCCCGTCGATCCCCCTGTCCATCCCAACGATTCCCTCCGTCCACCCCCCACAGCCGAGGACATCATCTGGTTCATTACCGTTGTACTCCAAAACATTCACCCTTTTCAGCACCCCCACACCTTCCAACAAATTTCCCTTGCTGCTCGCTCTGTTTTCCACCTGAACACCTTCGCCACTTACTCCCAGAACCAAGCCCACTTCACCTTCTCCCGCCTCGACACCCTAGTTTAAGTCTCTTCCCTTCCCTCTCTTCCCCCCCTCCTTCCCGTCATGGCGCGGCACGAGTCTCGCATCCTCTTCCAGAACATTCGCTCCTTCCGCTCCAACAAATACCTCCTCATGCACACCCTCTCCCACCACCAGGTCGACACCTTCCTCTTGAACGAAACCTTTCTCCAGCCTCACCATTCTATCCGCACCTCCCCCTATGTCCTCCACCGCACTGACGCTCCTGGTCCTCGTGCGCAGGGTGGAGTCGCGATTGGCCACCTTAAGCATATCCCCGTCCGGCCACAACCTCTCCTCAATGACCCCACTGAACACCTTGTCCTTAGCGTCTTCTTCCCCTCCCTCACCATTACCTGTGCCACCATCTATGTCCGCTCCACTGCTCCTCTTCCTTATGACTTCATCTCACACATTGACCACACCTTCTCCACCTATGTGATTGCCGCCGACCTCAACATCCATAGCCGCACTCCTGCTGCCCTTCGGCAGTGGCATCAGTTCCTCTCCACAATCCAATGTGACATTGTTCCCCTTCCCCAGCACACCCGACCCGAAAGTAACACCACCCCCGATGTTGTCATTGCCTCCGCCAACCTCCTTGGGTGTATCACTGTCGCCGTCCTTGACCCCACAGGTAGCGATCACCTCCCTGTCCTTCTCACCATAACGTCTGCTCACCGCCCCCCTCCGGCTCCGCACCCTGCACCCCCTCCCAAGGTCGTCCATGACTATCGCTGTGCCAATTGGGATGCCTACCGGGATTCCATCTCCACCCAGGTCGAAAGCCACCCTCTTACCTATCGCCATCCTGACGACATCATCCACGCCTCGTCCTTCCTTCAGCAGGTAATTACTGACGCCGTGGAGGCCCATGTTCCTACTAAAACCATCCAACCGCACCGTCCCACACTCCCTCCGCGGGCTGTCCTCCTCCTCCGTGAATCCCTCCGCCTCTATCGCTCCTTCCTGCGCACTCGTGACAGGGATACACTCCAACGCCACTGGCAAATACAGCGACAAGTACGGAAGCTTATTACAGCAACGAAACGCCGAGACTGTTGGTAGACGTGCACACGACTCAATGCCACCCTCCCTATCAACTCCTCCAAGTACTGGTCCGCCTTCCATCGTCTTACTGGTTCCCTTTCTACTCCCCACTACCCCCTTCTCCACTACGATGGCCCCCTTCCTGACAACCTCAGTAAGGCCAACCACTTCGCTTCCCACCTTTCCGAGGTCTTCTCCATCCCTGATGATCCCCACTTTGATTATTCTCTTTTCCCCACGGTCATGGAACGTGCCGATACCTCGGTCGCTCCACTTGCTCCTAGTCTCCAGTACTTGGGGCAGTTGCCCCCCTCCGACGTAAACACTCCCATCACAGCACAAGACATTAAACTCATCCTCCGGTTCAAACGCAACACGGCCCCTGGTCACGACTGTGTCACCTACCGTCACCTTCGCGAAAGCCCCTATTCCTTCCAGTCTGTCCTCGCCCATCTCTATAATGTCGTCCTCTCTGCTGGCTTCTACCCTGACCTGTGGAAGACCTCCCACATCCTCTTATTCCTGAAACCCACCAAACCCCCTTCTGCCGCCTCTTCCTATCGTCCCATCTGCCTCACCTCCATCTTCAGTAAGGTCTTTGAATCCATCCTCTCCCACCGTATCCATCAGCACCTTGATCAACACCACCTCCTTCCCCTTACCCAGTGTGGCTTCCGACCCTCCTTCTCTGCTGACGCCCAACTCCTCAACCTTGTTCACCTTCTGTCCCTCCAGCTCAACTCCTGTCGCTCCGCCATTTTTGTTTCCCTTGACCTCCAAAATGCCTATGACCGTGTATGGCATCCCGGTCTCCTCTTTAAACTCCAAACCTACGCCCTGCCTATCGATTTTGTCCGTCTGGTCACTTCCTTCCTCTCGCACCGTCCTTCCTATGTCACCCTCCACAACACCAACTCCCGTATCTTTTATCCCATGGCTGGCGTCCCCCAGGGTTCTGTCCTCTCCCCTCTCCTTTATCTCTTGTATACAGCTGATATGCCCAAGCAACCCCCACCAGTCCACCTTCTCCAGTATGCTGATGACACCGCCTTCCTGGCTCTCTATCCTACCCTTCAACGGTCTCAACGTACCCTCCAAACCCACCTTAACTAGTTCACCACTTGGTGTAACCAGTGGTTCCTCCGTCTCAACCCCTCCAAAACCCAGGCAATCATCATAGGCCGCACCACTCGCTCCTTTCGCCTCCATGATTTCTACCTCACCCTTTATGGTCGTCCTATCCAACTCACCCCCACCCTGAAATACCTTGGCCTCACCCTTGACCGACACCTCACCTGGACCCCTCATCTCCTGACCATCCAGCAGAAAGCCCATTCCCGCCTCCGCCTTCTGAAACTCCTGTCTGGCCGGACATGGGGATTGCATCCTTCTACCATCCTCCACACCTACAAATCCCTCATCTGTCCTATCCTCTGTTAGCCAGCGTTGCCTGGATCTCCGCCCCCCCCCCCCCCCCGCTTTTACAAGGCCCTCCAAATCCTTGAACGCCATGCGCTCCGCCTTGCCTTCCGTATCCGCCTTCCTTCCCCCACACGGCTCCTGTATGAGCTGCTCCCCTTCCCCCACCTCCTCCTGTTCCTCCAACATCTCCGCATCCTTTACATTGTTTGCAGGCTTGATCCCCCCCACCCTCTGGTTTCCTCCTTCCTCTCCACCCCCCGCCCGTTGCCGCGCCTCTATCGCTGTATCCCTCCCTCTCTCCACCTCCACACGCTCCATCTCCTTCATCAGGGCACTTTCCAACGCCTCCCCCTCCCGGATGACGAACTTCGCCGTGACATCTACCCTTCCTTCCAACTATAACCTGGCCTTGTTCCCCCCCCTCCCCAGGGCCCCCTTTTCCTCTTTCCTCCTTCTCCCAGAGCCGATTTTCCTCCGTCCCCCCCTCCCCTGAGACCCTGCATCCCATACTTGCCTCTCTCCTTCCCACATCCCTAACTACCTGGCCCTCTTCCGCGCGACCCCCGCACACCTCCCCCATTTCTTCCCCTCCCTCCCTTCTTCAGGTCTCCCTCATCTCCTAGCGCCTTGAAGATCCTCTGTATTGATCATCATGAGTGTGCCACATCAGTGTTGTGTTTAGTGCTGTTTCTCGTGTGCGTCAAGAGGTGTGTTTTAATTGTGTCCTGCCTTGAGGTTCGCCGTCAGTGTTACGTTATGTGCTATGCCATCCGTCGCTACCTTTATGCTCCAGTCATACTATGCCTTGTGTTCCTTTAACCGTCGCTGTGTGTGGCTTTTTGTGTGTGCTACTTTTAAACAGTTTTTTATCTCCATTTTACAGTCACCCCGTTTTTTTTTTTTTTTGTCTATTGCCTTCCATGATGTTCCCCCTTTTTTTTATATCTATGTTCACCTTATTATTATTTATTGTTATTTCATACCCCTGCTCATGTGGGCAGATGTGGGCTGGCAGCAGCACAATTCACCAATCTTCAGCCAAGAGACTACATAAAACACAGGAGTAACGGTAGGTACGTAAACTATGGACATGACAAGGGGAAACAATGGGCGTTAAAATATACAAAAAAGGGGTAGTTTCACAAGGGACGTTTATATAATTTCCACATATAATTAAAATGACACTTGAAGACGAGCAGATAAACACTGGTGGCCCGAAGAGTACAATTAAAAACGCTTGTCACGGCAATGAGAGCCACACGGGACGACGACACTGACTACACACTGCGAGCACCGAAACGCGACAGCGTAACTTGCATTAAAAGCAGAAGGGCCTGCTAAAGGATGGGAGGTTAGAGAGGAAGGAGAGAGGTAAGATAGATAGATGGTTGGTGCATGAGGGGAGGGGGCAGGAAGTTACAATGGGAGAGCCGGTAGCACACCATAGGGCAGGATACGGAGAGAGTGGGGAGGGAGCAGCCTAGGAAAGAGCCCAAGGACTGGGAAAGGAGAAGTGAGAAAGATGGAGGGGGTAGGAGGGAGATAACAGCAGATGGGGAGGGGGAGGAGAGTGAGATCAAGGGAAGAGAGGAGTAGAGGCCAGGTTCAGAGTTGGAAGGAAGGATAAATACTGGGGTAAAGTGCATCATCCAAGATGAAAGATGTTAAGAGTTCCTTTGGGATAAGAGGTGGAGGGCGTAGAGTTGGAGAGAGGTTGGGACACATCGGTAAAAGTGCGGTAGGAGGTGGGGAGTGGAGAGGAAAGGAACACAAGGGGGTGAGGGTGACTGAGGCTGCTGTTTGTTTAGAGGATCAGATTTGTTCAAGGAAATGGAGGAGATGTGGAAAGGGGATGACATAGATGATCCTCATGGGGGATGGGAGACAGATACAGAAAGTGAGGCAGAACACATGGCATTCAAGAATTTGGGGGGCTTTATAGAAACTAGGAGGGGCAGAGATACAGGTGACACTGGCGTAACAAAGAATGGGACAGATCAAGAATTTTTAGGTATGAAGAATGGTGGAAGAATGCAATCCCCAAGTCCAGATGGAGAAGAGTTTCAGGAGGTGGAGTCTGCTGTGGGCTTTGCACTGGATGGTAAAGAGATGCTGAGTACAGGTGAGGTTATGGTCCAGGTGAGGCCAAGATATTTCAAGGGGGGTTAGGTGAGTTAGAAACCAGGGAGTCAGAAAGACTGGGAGGTGAATCCTATAATGACTGCCTTCGTTTTTAAGGATTGATTTGAAGGAGCCAATGGTTGCACCAAGCGGTAAACTGGTTTAGGTGGGTTTGGAGGAAGTGCTGGGACCATTGAGAGATAGGATAGAGAGCAAGGAAGGCAGTGTCATCAGCATATTGAAGGAGATGGATGGGTGGGGTGGTTTGGGCGTATCAGTGTTGTACAGGAGATATAGGAGAGGAGAAAGGATGGAGCCATGGGGCACACTTGTGGTAGGGTGGAAGATATGCGAATTGGTAATGCGAATTGGTAGTGTGAATTGTGACATAGGAAGGACGGTGGAGAGGTAGGAGGCAGTGACATGGATAAAGTTCACAGGAAGGGTGTAGGTCTGGAGCTTGAAAAGGAGTCCAGAATGTCATACACAGTCATAGGCATTCTGGAGATTAAGGGAAACAAAAATAGCAGAAAATTACCAATATGCAGCAACCAGTCGCAAAATCATGTTTTAGTTATTCACTTTTGCAAATTGATTTCAACTGATTAACAGCCATCATCAGTTCTACAAATGCAAGAATAAAAATAATTAATAACAGTGACCAAATGAATAAATGTACATACAGCAACGTAAACTAATTGAATATATACAGATGCATTAAAACATTTAAAGTTGATGTGGGTTACCAACAGAAGTACAAGAATAGCATACCAATAGGGTCAAGAACGGAGTAATGAAGGGCGCCAAAACAGAAATAACTATAATCCATTTAATGCACCATTACACACGCACATCATGATATATGAGACATTATGACAAACAGTGTGAATAATGAAGGCCGCACAATTTTACCAATGTAAGAAATTAAAATAATACTAGCATAAAATTAACTAAAGTGCCTTAAAGGAAATATTTGTGAGAACACGACAGGGCTGCAAGGGAGGAGGCAACACAATACTTAACTCAGGGCCACCAAAACAAACAACGGACACCAGGCCGGGCTTACAATGGACACTCTCTCCGTTGCGGTTCCGCGCGTTCCACCCAAGTAATAGCTACCTGAAACATTTTAATACTTGGAACAGTACACCAGTGATCAGCAAATTTAAAAAAACAATAACATGACATAAAAATACAATAATTTAAGAAAATCACATCATATGAGTATGAGCTTAAGGTGTTTCAGTAATTAACAGATTATGAAGGACAAAGGGGCATGTGCCACTATTAAATCTTGCGAAATTACACTACCATATTTCTCAGTACCCAAGTTGCAATTAACACAACAAGAATTAAATCATTTAAGTAATAATGTTACTTTAAAATAATAATAAAATTATTTCATACAAAAGAGGACCAAGAATGGCCCAGTCAGTACTCCCCAGTGAAGCAGTTCACACAAATGGTACTCCACGGCTTCGAGCATGCAGCCCCATACAAAATGAAACACAACATCAGCGACCCGGGGTACTACCAGAACAACGAGGCAGTAAACCAAAATCACACTAAGGCAAAACAAGGACCGACCTTTAAAATAATGAGACCTAGCCCATGCCGGACAACAGACCAAATTCTGGGAAATCCATAAGAAACCTCGGCCAACTTCATACCAAAACAACAATTTATGAACAATATGCAAGATACAAGACCTCTCAGTCCAAAGGCTTCTGTTTAGTTGCGAAGGTGGCTCTGACCCGCCTGCTGAGGAGCGAAGCGTCATACCAAGTGCCGAATCAAGCTTAACCTTTGTTAACGGAAAGCGGAGGCACCACAAGACAAAATAAACTCCAATCTAACGGCGCAAGGCAAACTCTAAGGAGTGCCACTCGAAGACTATGCACTTGAATCAAACATAAAGCACCCAGACTAACGTGCCACTGAATGGCGCACTTCCATCACCAGCGTCTAGTAGAGTACGGAGAGCAGCGTAGCCCATCAATATACTTCCATGGGACGGTAAACGAGGATAGCAATCCCAGCGACGGAGAGACAGGAGGATGAAATGACATCCCGCCGCACATAGAAGGTATTTCAGGTTCGACAAATTACAACAGGCGAGATTTTGCTCCCCTTGCCAATCAAGTTAAACGGCACACCACGCCACTGTCCACACTATTAACCGTAAAGTCACGGTCTGGTCTTCCCATCGGGCCCCACTCGGCGTCCAGCTGCAAACAACCCCAGTCGAGCCGAACTGTCTTCACGCCAAGGCAGCCTTCCCTCCTCACATGCCTCCAGCTCAGCCCCGGCCTGCGATCACACACGGAACCAATCGCCTAACGCCAAAGCGCCATCAGAGTGAAAACTCAGCACTAAGATCGGTACGGACTTGGAAATAAGCGAGCACCATAACAAAAATGAACATACAAATTTACCTTTCAACCAATATTTGCCCTGAGTAGTAATACTGTCTTAAGCAGAGGTCAAACAAAGTGATAGATCGAGAATTGACTATGAGAGAGAGGGGAGCGTGTAGGTGTCAGTGACAGAGGAGATGGGTGGGAGGGAGGGTGGGAGGGACGGTGTAGGTGCCAGTGGCAGAGGAGATGGGAGGGAGAGGAGGCAGGTGAGGCAGGGGGAGGGAGGGGGTGAGGTAGGGGAGGGAGGGTCAGGGAGGGGAGGGATGGGAGGAAGGGGAGGGAGATGAGGCAGGGTAGGGATGGGAGGGATGGGAGGGATGGGAGCGAGGGTAGGGAAGGGAGGGAGGGGAGGGTAGGGAGGTACGGTAGGGAGGGGAGGAGGGGAGGGAGTGGAGGGGGGACCGTGGGGAGGGAGGGCAGGGAGGGGGAGGGGAGGGAGGGGAGGGAGGGGAGGGAGAGAGAGTACCCTTGGAAAAATTCACAGGGGGTGGATGGGGAGGATCAAAGTTGGATGGAGGGGTACATGGAGGGGAGGAGGGCATCATCAGGGAGGGGGAGTTGGTGTAAAGCAACCTTGGGCGAGGGTATGGAGAGTGGAGAGATGGAGAGCAGGTGGGATGTGGAAATGGAGGTGCGGCAGTGGACTGGGGTGGGGGAGGATGGGAAGAGAAAAGCAGGTGGGGGGATCAGGGAGGTGAAGAGGATCCGTATCCGTTAGAGGAAAAAGACTAGGTGCGGGAATGGGATGAGGTCATATAGGATCTGCGTGGGGGATGGGAGGCAGATGACATAGGCGAGGCGGAGCGCATGCCGTTCTAGGATATGAAGGAATTTGTAAAAGGTAGGAGGGGCGGAGAGCCAGGTGGGATGAGCGCAGCAGAGGATAGGGAGGATGAGGGACTTATAGGTGTGGAGGATGGTGGAGGGGTCCAGACCCCACATTTGGCCGGAAAGGAGCTTGAGGAGACAGAGTCTGGAGCGTGCCTTGGCTTGGATAGTCCAGAGATGGTAGGTCCAGGAGAGGCGACGGTCATGGTGTCGCCAAGATACTTGAGGGTGGGAGTAAGGGTGATGGGACAGCCATAAATGGTGATATAGAAGATTTGCCTACAATGATCGCCTGGGTCTTGGAAGGATTGACCTTGAGCAACCACTGGTTACACCATGCGGTAAACCGGTCTAGATGTTATTGGAGAAGGTGTTGAAAGCATTGCAGGGTGGGGGAGAGGGCAAGGAAGGTGGTGTCGTCATTGTATTGGAGAAGGTGGACGGTGGGTGAAGACGGCGGCATGTCCGCCGTATACAGAAGGCACAGAAGAGGGAAAAGGACAGAACCTTGGGGCACACCGGCGGAGGGGAAAAAGGTGTAGGAATCTGTGTTATGGACAGTGACGTAGGAAGGACGTTGGGAAAGAAAGGACCCGATCAGACGGACGTAGTTAATAGGAAGGGCCAAGGTTTGGAGCCTGAAGAGAAGACCGGAATGAAATATAATGATATAATACTAAAATGTTTACATGAAATGGATATATTGACAAAGATTTTGTCAACCACATAGTACAGTTATATACGCCAAAAAGCGATTGTACAAATTAGTGAAAAGGAACAAACAGAGGAGAAGCACACCATCGAAAAAATGAAAAAAATTTTAAAAAATTAATCATATTTTAATCTAGGAGTAAAAGTTAATCATAATGCCAAAACGTAAAACGGTGTTCGCATCCATCTAGCATACAGATAATGGCATTCAGGAAGAAAGGACTTTTTTTGGCAGGTGGCGCCTCATTGCTGAAAGCACATGTAATGTAAACTAAGTTGAGGTAAGAAAATTACGGACACGAACGAAACAAACGTATTAGCGAAACTGGGCCAAATCCAAAGATAAAGTGCTAGCACACTTCATACAAGGGAAAATTAACACTGGCTCGATAGGATGATTTGAGAACTTGGAGGGGCTCTTACGGTGTGCCCGAATATCATGAGACATAAATCTACACCATATCTGATCTCCGGCGGTAATCCGGAAGGATACCGCCCTACGATTGGCCTTTCGGTTCTAATCGAAGTGTTAGGTATATTGCAGGTGCCAGCCACCCTGCAGCGGTTCCTGCCAACCACCCTGCTGCGGTTCCTGCCAGCCACCCTGCTGCGGTTCCTGCCAGCCAGCCAGCAGCGGTTCCTGCCAGCCAGCCAGCTGCGGTTCCTGCCAGCAGCCAGCAGCGTCCAGCAGCCAGCAGCGTCCAGCAGCCAGCAGCGTCCAGCAGCCAGCAGCGCCCAGCAGCCAGCAGCATCAGCATCAGCATCCCCACTGGCTGGCCAACCAGCCACGTCGCCTCCCCCGCCAGCAGCAGCAGAGTGGGGCTTCGGCCCCAGTCTCCTTCGTAGTTTCTCCGTCTCTTCTACTCTGTGTTTCTCGTCGCCTTGTCCGTCCCTCATTTGCTTCTTTGTCCTGTCCTGTGCTTTTCCCCCTCTTGTAATATCAACCCCCACCACCACCACTACTGCCACCACCACTGCCATCGTATACACATCCCTCTCTGCCGCCGCCACTACTATCACTTGGTGTGCCGCATCACTCCCCCCTCAGTCCATCTCCCCACTCCTCACTCTCCCATCTCTCTCACTATTTGTCGCCCCATCCCCGGCTCCTCCCTCCCACGCCTCCTCTGATCCCTTCTCTCCACTCCCACCCTCTGCTCATTCCGTTTCTGCGGCTCCCGTAACTCCTCCTCCTCCTCCTCCTCCTCCTCCTATCACTACCTCCTCTCCCGTCCTGATCCCTCCCTTCTTGAGGCCCCGAACCTCACCCTCTTCCTTCGCCAGAATTTTCCTGGTGCCCCCATTTCCCTCCTCACTCCTCGCCGTTATTCGGTGCTCATCTCCTCCCCCAGCCCTACCCTCCACACAGATCTCCTTTCCTGCAGCCCTGTCACCCGCTTTGGCCACAATGCCTCCCTCACCCCTACTCCTTCCCTGCCTCCCTCCCGCCAACCCCAACCCCAGCGTCGCCCGCCGACCCTCACTGCCGTGATCACTCGGCTTAGTCCGGCGATCATGGAGGAGGAGGTGTTGGCGGAGCTCAAGGCGCATCACCATCTGGAGGTGTGTGCAGTTCGCCGCATCCATAACTCAGCCGGCCCCAACCGCCTTATGAGGGTCTTTTCCGATCACGCCCCCTCCATCGACCGTCTCCTGAAGGACGGTGCCCTTCTCTTTCACCAACGCTACCAAGTTGACCCTACCCGTTCCCCTCCTCAATCCCTCTGCTGCCAAAGGTGCTTGCGGTATAATGCACACTCGACATCTGAGTGTTGCGAGGTCCCCACCTGCCAGCTCTGTAGGCAAGCCAACTTTTTACGGCAATGCCCCAATCTCCAGTCCCCCCTCTCCTGTAATACCTTTAACCTCCCTCATCCTACATACTCCCAGAAATGTAAGGCCCAACCCCCTCCTACCACTCCTGAACTCACCGTTCCTGTCCACCCTCTGGACGCCCCCACCCCTCCCGGCAATTCCCTTCACCCACCCGCTACCGCTGAGGACATCATCAGATTCCTCACCATCGTCCTTCGGAATGTTCATCATTTTCAGCGCCCCCACACCCTCCAACAGGTATCCCTCGGCGCCCGTTCCATTTTCCAACTAAAAATGTACACCACCTACTCCAACAACCAGGCCTATTTCACCTTCTCCCGTCTTGACACCCTCGTCTAAATCCCTGTCATGGCGCGACAGCACCATATCCTTTTCAACAATATCTGCTCCCTTCCTGCCAACAAGAACCTCTTCTTGCACACCCTTGCCACCCACCGGGTGGATGCCTTCCTCCTCAATGAAACCTTCCTCCAACCCCACCACACCATCCACAATTCGCCCTACCTCCTCCACCGCTCCGATAATCCCCTCCCAGTTGCGCGTGGCGGAGTTTTCATTGGTCACCACCGCCAGATCCCCGTTCGGCTCCAACCTCTCCTTCCTGAGCCCACCGAACACCTGATCCTTAGTCTCTTCTTCCCCGGCCTTACCTGCGCCACCATCTATGTCCGCCCTAACGCCCCTATTCCCTTCGACTTCCTCTCCCACATTGACCGTACCTTCTCCTCCTACGTGATCGCCGCCGACCTCAACATCCATAGTCGTTTGGCCGCCCAGTTACGGCGGTGGCATCGGTTCCTCTCCTCCCTTCAAGGCGACCTCATCCCCATCCCCCAGCACACCTGTCCCGAATCCCACTCCACTCCCGATGTTATCCTTTCCTCCCCCAACCTCCTTGGCCGCATAATGGTGGATGTCCTGGATTCTATTGGTAGCGACCATCTACCTGTCCTCCTCACCGTTTCAGACGGTCATCTCCACCCAGGTCGATAGCCACCCCTTCACCTACCACCACCCAGACGATGTAACCCATGCCGCCTCCTTTCTCCAGCAGACCTTTTCTGAGGCCGTGGAGGCCCACGTCCCTACTGTCGCCATCCACCCCCACCGTCCTACCTTACCCCCACAGGCTGTCCTCCTCCTCCATGAATCCCGCCGTCTCTACTGTGCCTTCCTCCGCATGAGTGACCCGGACACACTACGCTGCCACCGGCTACTCCAGCGACCCATTCGTAATTTGCTTGCGGCTAAGAAACGCCGGGACTGGCGACAGACATGCACCCATTTAAATGCTACCCTACCTATCAACTCGTCCAAGTTCTGGTAAGCCTTCCATCGCCTTACCGGAACTAAACCCTCCCCCTACTATCCTCTTCTCCGTGATGATCACCCCTTCCCTGACACCCTTAGTAAGGCCAATCACTTTGCCTCCTACCTCTCCGATGTATTTTCCATCCCTGATGATCCCCAGTTTGATAACTCCCTCTTCCCGGATGTCCGCGATCGAACTGACACCTCTGTCCCTCCCCTCGCACCTGGTTTCCAGTACTTGGACAACATTTCACACACGGAATTCAATGCCCCTATCACTACACAGGATCTCATTGTTACACTCCGCACAAAACGCAATACCGCTCCTGGTCACGATTGTGTCACCTACAGTCACCTTCGTGAAGCTCCTGTCTCTTTCCTCTCCACCCTGGCCAGGCTCTACAATGTAGTCCTGTCCACCGGTTACTACCCCTACCTGTGGAAAACCTCCCATATCCTGATGTTCCTTAAACCTGGCATTCAAAAGTTTTTGCTAGAGTTATGTAAAAAACTCACCCTACACTGCAAACACACTATACCCAAGGTTTTAATACCTTCCACCATACAACATCAAGTTACGCCTACATATACAATTTATTTAAAGTATTTATGACAACTGAACACTGTATCATGCATATGTCTATTACAGAAGTGGGAACTTGGAGGATTGAAGCAGAGGATTGAAGCATATGAATATTAAATTTGATCTCATACATCAGCTGCTTAACGAAAGACATCTGAATTTTCAACACATCAGCTATGAGCAATGAGAGGCAGATATTCAACAAAAGCTACTATGAGTGCACAGTTCAATAAACCGTGTCCAAAGATGGGATTAGTGAAATTTGCAGATACTTAATGGAAGTATCAAATTGAGGTGAGGGGTGTTGAAGTAATGATTGTTAAATAATCACACTTGGAACTTTTCTTCTTTTTCTGTGTGTGCTTTTCTGTGTTTTCTCACCCCATGATTGTTATAGCAGTAACTAATAAACTGATATTATGTATCTACATACCCGGTAATTCCTAGCATTAATGACACACATTTCATCCCCAGTTGTATATATACTAGTGATGCACAGTTAAACTATCAATCAATGATATTTTTTATCAACAGCCTTTCAGAAATTCACCAAATTTACAGAGGGCACAAATTCAAAAGTTTTTGCAAGAGTTATGTAAAAACCCAACCCTACACTGCAAACACACTATACCCAAGGTTTTAATACCTTCCACCATACAACGTCAAGTTAGGCCCACATATACAAAATACTGTATTAAAGCTCATGGCGAATATCGATTGTGGGGATATGAATTCTCATATATTTTTCAGTAACGCATGATGTTTACACTGCTGCAGACCAGGCATTTAACCAAGTCCACATTACAATATCAACAAGCAAACACAAAACATTAAATATCTCTGAATATCATGGCTTTTTGGGCATAAAAGGAGGCAGCAAACAAAGTTTCACTATTTGCCGAACAGGTACGATTTGTACCTTTTGCAACTCCCAGCCGTTTCATAACTAATATTCCTTTTATTCCTCCTATCACACAAAAGTTTTGTTAACGCAAAAAATTAATTTACAGTCAATTCACGCTATACGGTATCGTTGGTTGATGGTAGCTCAATTCTCATTGGTTGACGGCACTGTTGAGGCTTAACTTTCTAATGGTATGTATTTTAGGTCGAAGAAATGTGTGGGTGTAGGGATTGCTAGCTCAGCAGTTCTACAAGCAGAGATACCCCAGTCTGGATGGGGCGCTGGTAAGGAGGGTTGAGGGGGGGAGGGGTAATTCGGAAAAACTGGTAGTTGTACATTACTTTAAAATAAAATAAACTGCATCACAATAAGATACCGAATTCCGATATCGTGTGTTTTTCTGTTAATTGTTACTGTTGGTTCATGACTTTTTATTTATTTATTTATTCCATGTGCTCTGATGGTACACAGTGTGTTACAGAAGTCGGAAAATATCAGTTAACATTGTTAACTTATATTAGCTTACAGTATCCTAATGTATTATATTGGTTTAGTTTACTTCACTCCAGTGCTCAATGTTTTCAGTTTAACATAAATAGCAAGATTAGTGTTCTAGGTATTCATTTACAGTGTAAAATCAGCTACACAACAAATATGACTTCACAGCTTAGCTAAATTTTATGTTGTCGTCGATGGAATTAATACTAGTGCGAAGATTATTGAACAGTTGGAGGCCCATGTGGAAAGCTTCCTTTTTACACAGTTGGTGTTTGTACGTAAAACATGCAGATTTGAGTTTTTCCCAGTGTTGTGTTTATGTATTTCATTATTTTTTACCACTCTGGAGGCAGTTGGCACTATGTGGTTTCTGAAAAATTTTAGAGTCTCGAGAATATATAGGCAAGGCAGTATAACGATTTCCAACTTTCTGAAGATATGTTTTCAGGAGTCTCTGGGTTTGCTCTCTTCTGGATTTTGAATGTGCTTAAGGCAGTTGGAGAATTTCCCCAAAATATCACACCATATTGTAGATGGGCTTGTATGTAAGCATAGTACACCTTGGTTAGTGTTTTAAGGCTAGCACATGATTTCAGGAAATATTATTGTTTTGTGTGCATCTACATTCAGGCTCAAGTCATTAATATACAGGAGGAAAAGTAGAGGTCCCAATACTGAGCCCCGTGGTACACCTTGCTTTACAGTTTTATTACTCAATAGGATTTCGGTTATTGATTTGGTTTGTCTATTAGTGTATTTCATGCTGACTCTCTGCATCTGATTGGTTAGGAATGAAGCAATTCAGTTGTTTTCAATTCCTCCAATACCATAGGTTTCTATTTTTTTCAGCAATATTTTGTGGTCAACAGTGTCAAAAGTCTTTGAAAGATCCATAAATATGCCTGTTATAGGCTGTTTTTGTCTAACAGATCTAATAGCATATTTATGCAATCATATTCTGCAGTTTCAGTAGATTTGTTGCTACTGAACCCATGTTGAGCTAAACTTAGTAAACCGTTCTTTTCAATGAAATCCATCAGTTTTTTGTACATTATTTTTTCAAAAACTTTACAAAAGCAGGATGAGATTGAGATAGGCCTGTAGTTATTCATACCTTTTTTGAAGACAGGAATTAGGCCTACTTTAGATAGTTTCAGAGCTTCAGGGAAAGTACCTGCCTGGAAAGAACAGTCACAGAGATGAGTTAATGGTTCAGTAATTGTGTGTACACAATTTTCTACGACAGCTACTGGGATAACATTAATTCCAGCTAAATATGCCTTTTTTAACTCTCTGAGGACTTTTGCAACATCATTTTCAGTGACTTTGGTAAGGAAAATTGACTGTGCACATGTGTGATATTTTTGGTTTGCTGGTCAGTAGTTTGTGTTAGGATTATTTTTGACTAATTTTTCAGCTATGCTTGCTAAGAATTTGTTGAGAGTTCACTACAACTGAGGGATTAGATATAGATTCATTGTTGAGTTTGATTTCTATGTTCATGTTTGTAGCTTTGTTTTCCCCTCTTTCCCTTTTTATAATATTCCACATTGCTTTTACTTTATTGCTGGATTTGTCAATGTACTCATCATTTTGCATCCTTTTTGCCTGTCTCTTCTTATGATACATGTGTCGTTTTTATAGTATTCTGTTAGTTGAGGGGAGTCACTACTTTGTTTACATAACATGTGGAGTATTCTTTTATATTTGCAAGAGATTTTTATAGCTGGTGTAATCCAAGTCTTGTTTCCCTTATTATTATTTATTCTTACTGGTTTTTGTGGAAAAGCCTCTTCAAAGTGGTGGATCATTGTGTCAAGAAATATGTTGAATTTCATGTTGACATCATTGGCTGTATACATCACTGTCCACGTTTCTTTACTAAGGAGGGCATTTAGCTTGTTCAAGTTATCTTGGGTGAAAAACCTTTCGTAAAGTTTTAGGTGGGACTGGGTTTGAGGTATATTTGCTAACAACGACCTTTAGAATGACAGCTCGGTGGTCGCTGAATCCTGCATTGTAAAGGCCGACTTCTAATGTTGGGTTAAGTTTATTCTTATTTGCACAAATTTTATCTAGAGTTGTCTTGGATGTGGGTGTTATTCTAGTGGACTCATTTAGAAGGCCATGCAGATTATAAGTTTTTGCAATGTTAATCAATGTCTCCCTGTTTCTGTTTTGGGTGAGAAAGTCTATATTAAAGTGACCACATATAATTACATCCTGTTTCCACTGACTTATTTTGGATAGAAACAAGACCATTTGTAACACAAAATCATTAATACTAGTGGAGGGGGGACGGTAAATTGTAGCTACAATTAGATTTAGATCTGTAATCTTTATGGCCGCACATTCATAGATCTTCTCTGTTCCTATTTCCTTTAGGGTAGGAAGTGGGCTGTATTCAATGTGTTGTTTTATGAAGATAGCAACCCTACCATGTCCATCATTTGATCTGGAGTAGTGTTCACACAATATGAAATTTGATAGTGAGATTAACTGAGGACCAAACTGTGATTGAGACCACTTTGTGATAAAATCAGTCTTGAGAGAGAAACTGTCACTAACAAATGGCAACAGAATGGGGAAGATGATGAAATGGAATGCAGACAAACTGAACATCCCTGATGGAGTAAAAAAATACCAAGTAACACTGAGCAGAAAGTTGAGCAATGAAGAGACCACAGTAGAAGTAGATGAAACGTGGAACAGGTTTGAAAAAGCCATTAAGGATGCTGCAGAGGAAATAATAGGCATAAGAAGGAACAGAAAAACCCAGGAATGGTTTGATGAAGATTGCAGGCCAGCAATAGAGGAAAACAACAGGGCAATAACAAAAGTGCTACAGAGAGAAACCAGAAATAATGTGGAACAATATAGAGAATGAAGGAGAAGAGCTAACAGACTGTGCAAGAGAAAGGAAAGAGAGTGGAATAAGAAGAAATTTCAAGTACTAGAAGAACTAAAGGAACAGGTTGAAATAAGAAAGTACTATCATGCCATAGGCAAAATGAAGAATAGACTCCAACCAAAAACAATGGCCTGTTCCAGTAAAGATGGGAAAATGGTAAGGGAGGAAGAACAGATAGTGGGAAGATGGACAGAGTATTTCAAAGATACACTAAGCACAAGCCAAGAAGATGAAGACACAGCCGCACAGGAGGGAAGAGTGGAGCTGGAAGTAGACAATGAAACCAATGAGGCAAGAAAGCCAACACTACAAGAGGTCTCCCAGCCTGTGCACAAGTCACAAAACCATCAAGCCCCTGGGGAAGACAGCATAATTACTGAATTAATAAAAACTGGTGGTGAAGCTCTAATAAAGGAACTGCACACATTAATATCAGATATATGGGAAACAGAAACTATGCCAGATAATTGGAAAATTGGAATAATAGTCCCCATTTATAAGAAAGGGGACTGAACAGCATGTGAAAACTATAGAGTTGTGACACTCCTAAGTACAACTTATAAGATCTTCACAAGTATATTAAACGAAAGTATACAGAAGTGTGCAGAAGGCATACTAGGGGAATATCAGTGTGGCTTTCGACCAGGCAGAGGAGCAACTGATGAAATATTTGTGATAAGACAAATGATGGAAAAGTCCTATTAATATGATATAGATCTGCATTTCCTATTCATGGATTGCAAACAAGCCTTTGACAAATGGTTCAAATGGCTCTGAGCACTATGGGACTTAACATCTATGGTCATCAGTCCCCTAGAACTTAGAACTACTTAAACCTAACTAACCTAAGGACATCACACAACACCCAGCCATCACGAGGCAGAGAAAATCCCTGACCCCACCGGGAATCGAACCCGGGAACCCGGGCGTGGGAAGCGAGAACGCTACCGCACAACCACGAGATGCGGGCAAGCCTTTGACAGAATAAATCGGCAACAACTATATAGAGTACTGAAAGAAGTTGGTATATGTGCTAAATTAATAAGATTAATCAGAATGACAATGCCAATGACCGAGACAAGAGCAAAAGTAAAGGTCCTTAGCAGAACAAGTGAAAGCTTTGACTTTAATAAAGGTGTGAAGCAAGGGCATAGTCTCCCCACTGTCCTATTCAATATAGACCTGCATAGTGTGGTACATAAAATCAAGAAAAGAGGCACCATATTTATGAAAACTAGGCAGATATGTGCATATGCTGATGACATTGCTACAGTGGGAAGAAATATCAACAGGCCTACACTCCTAGAAACATACCAGGCAATTGAAACAGAAGCCTTAAAAATTGGCCTCATAGTAAATGAAAACAAAACTAAATATATGGTAATGTCACAATCTGAGGCCAGAAGAACCCCTACAGACCTAAACATGAATGGGAAATGCTTGAATGGAGTGTCCTCTTTTAACTATTGGGAGCCCTAATAACAAATGATAACAGTATTGGAAAGGCTATAAGGGAAAGAATACAAGCAGGAAACAGAACTTACTTTGCAAATATGCAGCTTTTCAAAAATAGCCTTGTTACAAGAAAAACTAAACTGCTAATATACAATTCCCTAGTCCACCCCGTTATCACACACGGCTCAGAGGTATGGACGTTGACAGAACATGATAAAAATGCACTAAGAAGCATTGAGCGGAAAATACTACACAAAATCTATGGGCTAATAAGGGACGAAGAAGGCTGGAGAAAACGCTACAATGCCGAATTACAAGAGTTAATACAAGGCAGGGACATAGTAAAATTTGTCAAATCACAGCGAATACGATGGCTAGGACACTTGGAGAGAATGGCAGAGGATAGTATTCCAAAGAAAATGATTAAAGGTATGATCCATTCAGTTAGGCGAAAAGGGAGACCAAGAAGAAGATGGATTGACGAGGTAATAATGGATATCCCCAATATGGGAGTCTGCGGGTGGAAAAGAGCAGCAAATATCGGAGAAGTGTGGAGGAAGATTGTTGAAGAAGCCAAGACTCACCAAGGGCTGTAGCGCTACTGAAGAAAAAGAAGAAGAAGAAGTGAGATTAACTCAACTACATCAGTGCAGAGCCAGTGCTCTGCTAGGCATACTACCAATATATCACTGAGTTTACTGTACAGCAAAATGCGTAAGTCATCAGTTTTGTTGCTTAAGGATTGGTCATTGTGACAATAGATTTTCAGGTCAGTGTGGGGTTTACTCAGGGGGCTCGAAGTCATATTTACTGTGTCACTGACCTTCAGTTTAAATTGTGCTGTATTCCAGATATGTTGACTTCCGAGCAGTTGTGCTGGCTCTGTTGGTCGTCCTTGGCAGAGGGCTCATTTTCCAGGTGGTCCTGGAAACTATCCACATGCACATCACACTGCTGAGGCGTCACATTGTCATTTTGGAGGGCTGTCTCGATAATGTTCACCATCACATTATGGATCGTTTCAGGTTCCTGACCTTTTTTGAGGGGTCAGGGAGTTTGTGTGTCGTCTCTGTGACTTCATGACCCATTTGTCTAGTGTAGCTAGTGTAGTTTGCATTGGATGGCCACTATTACTCTTTTTATTTCCCATCTTGTTTGTCTTGATCCAATTGCTTATAAGCATCTGTTTATGGTTTCTGACTTTTGGTTTCTTATTGTCTCCCATAATTGTCAGGAATGTCAGTCTATTGCAGATAATCTCCTTGCCACATTTGTTTAGGTGGAAACCATGTATTCTGAAGTGGTTTTTGGCTAGTCTCTATATTTCAAAGTTACAGCAAATCTTTTTGTAGGCATGTTTTGATAATTCAGTGCTTGTAACAAGTTAATGTATATTTCAAGATTTAATTGTGCTGGCTGCAGTTATTACAGTATTACAAGAACATAAATAGATTTTGTACGAAAGAAGGGCTCACACAGCTCGTGCCAACAACAATAAAAGTAGACGAAAAATTTCTGCACTGCTAATGCCGAAGCGGCGACTCGTTAAAATCGGATGCAGATGAATGACAGTACAGTAATTTCAGAGTCATAGATTCAATGAGAGATAATAACAAGTGGTAAATATAAATGAAATTAAAGTTAATAACAAAGCCTGTTGCCCACAGATGTTGCGTACGTTCCTACGAAAGTGAATACTGAAACGAAGAACTTTCGCCTATCTACCATTCGGCGCATGTCTGACGTTTGCATGGCAGATCGCACTCAATGGAGTCTGGACCTAACTAGCCACGCCATCTCTCTAACGGGGCAGGCGGCAAAGTACTTCGCTGTATAACCGCTGTGCGGCGCCACCATTACTTCACAGCTATGACACAGAAAATAAAAATCTGCAATCTTACGTAGCATAACTACTTGTGTTACCTCATAAGAAATTGCTTATAATCCAAATTGGTAAGCGTATCAGCTCCCTTGAGAACGTATATAATTACTACCGAATGCAGAAAAAAAAATGTACCCATTCAAGTATCGTACAGGATTGTTTTTATAGCTCGTAGATGGGTGCTTGAGGAGTGGACAGTACATGTCCTGGGTAGTGCAATCACGTCTCAATTTTTGGAAGCCTCGGATCGTATGTGATCTGCGGCCATACTAAGAATATAAGTATGGTGTTTGTTATGAAGATCAATAGAGTAACTCATCTGTAGCGTTCACATTTCCGTCTTTGTGATGGCGTCTTCCATTCGGTAATGGTGGTTTTATGAAGTGCTTGATCGCAGTTAACGAATTCGCGTCTTGCATCCCTCTGTTAATGCTAACTGCCATTTACCAACGTACAGGGTGATTCAAAAAGAATACCACAACTTTAAAAATGTGTATTTAATGAAAGAAACATAATATAACCTTCTGTTATACATCATTACAAAGAGTATTTAAAAAGGTTTTTTTTTCACTCAAAAAAAAGTTCAGAGATGTTCAATATGGCCCCCTCCAGACACACGAGCAATATCAACCCGATACTCCAACTCGTTCCACACTCTCTGTAGCATATCAGGCGTAACAGTTTGGATAGCTGCTGTTATTTCTCGTTTCAAATCATCAATGGTGGCTGGGAGAGGTGGCCGAAACACCATATCCTTAACATACCCCCATAAGAAAAAATCGCAGGGGGTAAGATCAGGGCTTCTTGGAGGCCAGTGATGAAGTGCTCTGTCACGGGCTGCCTGGTGGCCGATCCATCGCCTCGGGTAATTGAACCAATTTCAGACGATAAGGTTTCATAACTAACCTTTTTCGTAGGACTCTCCATAGAGTTGATTGTGGAATTTGCAGCTCTCTGCTAGCTCTGCGAGTCGATTTTCCTGGGCTACGAACAAATGCTTGCTGGATGCGTGCTACATTTTCATCACTCGTTCTCGGCCGTCCAGAACTTTTCCCTTTGCACAAACACCCATTCTCTGTAAACTGTTTATACCAACGTTTAATACACCACCTATCAGGAGGTTTAACACCATACTTCGTTCGAAATGCACGCTGGACAACTGTCGTCGATTCACTTCTGCCGTACTCAATAACACAAAAAGCTTTCTGTTGAGCGGTCGCCATCTTAGCATCAACTGACGCTGACGCCTAGTCAACAGCGCCTCAAGCGAACAAATGTACACCTAAATGAAACTTTATAGCTCCCTTAATTCGCCTACAGATAGTGCTTAGCTCTGCCTTTTGTCGTTGCAGAGTTTTAAATTCCTAAAGTTGTGGTATTCTTTTTGAATCACCCTGTAAATTAATCGCAAGTAACAACTAGAGGCACTTGCAAGTACAATACTAATTATCTGCTAACTGGTATTTCTGGCCAGGTGAACAATGCCAGTGCAACCAAATGATATGTTTTCGCCTGTAAATGCAACTATTAGTACTTGTCAGGACCTAAGATTAACGTCTTCCGTTACCAAAGGGGCAAAAAGTTTCATGAGATCGTGTTGTTTATATTTGCAACTATTCTTCCACATTTGTTACATGATATACAAAAGTTACGCTTGTGCACAGAAAAAAATTCTCTGAATAAAACAGACAGAAGTAATTATGTTTTACATTTCTTTTTTTTTTCCTTTATTGTTTTTTAATACCCCTCCTCATGCGGGCAGATGTGGGCTGGCACCAGCACAATTCACCGCTCTTCAGCCAAGAGACTACATAAAACAACACAGGAGTAATGGTACGTACATTAACTATGGAGATAAAAGATGAAGTTTCCACATGAAAAGGTGTAACAAAGGGCGTTAAAATTTACAAAATGGGTGTAGTTTCACGAGGCATGTTTATATAAAATCCACATATAATTAAAATGACACTTGACGAAGTCGAGCACATAAACACTGGTGGCACGAAGAGTACAATTAAAAACGCTGATCACAGCAATGAGAGCCACACGGGAAGACGACAATGACCACACACTCCACACGGCGAGCGCCGAAACGCGATAGCATAACTTACATTAAAATCAGAAGGACCTGCCAAAGGATGGGAGGTTAGAGAGGAGGGAGAGAGGAAAGATAGGAAGATGGTCAGTGCATGAGGGGAGGGCGCAGGAAGGGACACAAGGGGAGAGCCGGTAGCACACCATTGGCAGGAGATAGGGAGGGTGGGGAGGGAGCAGCCTAGGAAAGAGCGCAAGGACTGGGAAAGGAAAAGTGAGAAAGATGGTGCAATTGGCTCTGAGCACTATGCGACTTAACTTCTGAGGTCATCAGTCGCCTAGAACTTAGAAATAATTAAACCTAACTAACCTAAGGACATCACACACATCCATACCCGAGGCAGGATTCGAACCTGCGACCGTAGCGGTCACGCGGTTCCAGACTGAAGCGCCTTTAACCGCACGGCCACACCGGCCGGCTGAGAAAGATGCTGGGGGGGGGGGGGTCAGGAGGGAGAAAACAGCAGATAGGAGGGGAAGGAGGTTAAGTGCAAGGGAAGAGAAGAGTGGAGGCCAGTTTCAGACTTGGAAGGAAGGATAAATATTGGGGTGAAGCACTTCATCCAAGATGGGAGATGTTAGAAGTTCCTTTTGGATAAGAGGTGGAGGGTGAAGATTTGGAGAGAGGGTGGGACACATCAGTAAAGGTGCAGTATTAGCTGGGGAATGGAGAGGAAAGGAACAAAAAAATGGTTCAAATGGCTCTGAGCACTATGGGACTCAACTGCTGAGGTCATTAGTCCCCTAGAACTTAGAACTAGTTAAACCTAACTAACCTAAGGACATCACAAACATCCATGCCCGAGGCAGGATTCGAACATGCGACCGTAGCGGTCTTGCGGTTCCAGACTGCAGCGCCTTTAACCGCACGGCCACTTCGGCCGGCGGGAAAGGAACACCAGGGGGTGAGGGAGATAGAGGCAGCTGTTGGTGTAGAGGATACAGATATGTTTAAGGAAATGGAGGACGTGTGGGAAGGGGATGACGTCATTCAGGATCCTCATGGGAGACAGGAGACAGATACAGAAAGTGAGGCAGAACACATGGCATTCAAGAATTTGGCGGATTTTATAGAAATTAGGAGGGGCAGAGATCCAGGTGACACTAGCATAACAAAGGATGGGAGAGATCAAGGATTTTTAGGTAGGAAGAATGCAATCCCCAAGTCCACCTGGAGAAGAGTTTCAGGAGGTGGAGTCTGCTGTGGGCTTTGCATTGGATGGTACAGAGATGCTGAGTCCAGGTGAGGTTACGGTCAAGGTGAGGCCAAGGTATTTCAAGATGGGGCTAGGATAGGGCAGTAATAGATGGGGAGGTAGAAATCAGGGAGTCAGGAGTGGGACGAGAATACCATAATGAGTGCATGGTTTTGGAAGGATTGATTTGATGGAGCCACTGGTTGCACCAAGTAGTAAACTGGTTTAGGTTGGTTTGGAGGAAACCTTGGGACAATTGAAAATTAGGATAGAGAGCAAGGAAGTCGGTGTCATCAGCATATTGAAGGAGATCGTGAGTGGGATGGTTTGGGCATATCAGTGGTCTACATGAGATATAGAAGAGGAGAAAGGATGGAGCCCTGGGGGCATACTTGTGGTAAGGTAGAAGATATGGGAATTGGCATTGTGAATGGTGACATAGGAAGGACGGTGGAGAGGTAGGAGGCAGTGAGATGGATAAAGTTCATAGGAAGGGTGTAGGTCTGGAGCTTGAAAAGGAGTCCTAAATGCCATACACGGTCATAGGCATTCTGGAGATTAAGGGAAACAAAAATAGCAGAGCAATGGGGTGGAGGGCAGGGGTATGGGGGGGGGGGGCAGGGTGAGGCAGAGCATGGAGCTTGTGCAGGGTAGGGCAGGGTGCAGGGGCAGGGCAGGGCGTTGGGGGAGGGCGACAGACAAAAGAGACGGTGTGATGGACTGGGATGTGGTCACTGCCAATGGGATTGAGGACTCCTGCATTGTTACACCCAAGGAGGTTGGGGGAAGCGAGGACTGTATTGGAGATGGTGTTACTTTAGGGGCAGGTATGCTGAGGAAGGGACAAGGTCACCTCGGATGGTGGAATGGAACTGATACCACCACCAGGGGGTTCGCAGGGTCCCAGCTATGAATGTTAAGGTCTGCAGCAATCACAAAGGTGGACAAGGTGCAGTCAGTAAGGGAGAGGAATTCATAGGCGATGGGCGCTGGAGGACAGACATAGACTGTGAAACAGGTTACAGTGAGGGCAGGGGGGAGGGAAAGACACTGAGGATCAGGCGTTCGGTACCATCATTCATCAGGGGCTGTGGCCACACAGGGATATGCTTCAGGTTGCCAATAGTGAGCCCATCCCATGCTAAGGGGCAGGGGTTATCAGTATGGTTAAGGACATAGGGAGAGGTGTGGACAATGTGGTAAGGCTGTAGGAAGATTTCATTCAGGATGAAGGCATCAACCTGGTGTTGGGACATGGTATGCATGAATAGGGGTTTGTTTGGAGGAAAGGGGAGGATATTTTGATAAAGGAGGTGATACTCTCGTTGTGCCTGGACAGAGAGAGTGGAAGTGGAAGGAGGTCAGGCAAGAAAGGTTTTGTAGAGGGTTTCGAGATAGGTAAAGACGAAGTGGCTTGGTTATGGGAGTAGGTGGTGTAGGTGTTCAGGTGGTGAGGGAGATCTGCTGGAGGGTGTGTGGGCGTTTGAAAGGGTGGATGTTTTGAAGTACGATGGTAAGGAAACAGATGATGTCTTTGTCTGTGGAGGTGGGGATGGGTGGATGGAAGTGTTAGGGTGGAGGGTTTTATCAATGGTACATACGAGGATGGTGAGCTCTGGTTTGGTTGAGGGGGGTTTGCCTTGCATTTAGAGGATTAGGTGGGCTGGGCTTCATTACATGTATTTCAGCAAGGAGGGGAGACCAGGTTGGGACACTTTTTGAGGAAATGAAAGGCTTTGCGGTGGGGGCAGGTGGGAGGACTTTCACAGGCAGAGGAAAGGCTAACGTTACAGACAAGGCACTTTTGGCACAGGTATAGCTGGGGGGGGGGGGGGGGGGAAGGAGCCAACAGGGTTCTGGCAGTCACAAATAAGGGGCTCCCTATGTGAGTAGGTGGTCGATGGAGAAGGGGGATTTGGTGAAAAGACGCATAAAGAAGGTGCAGCCAGAGTCACTGTAGATACTGCAGGTGAAGCATATTTTGAGTGCAGTATGGGCATTCAGTTCCGCCAACACCTCCACCTCCATGACCACAGGTCTGAGCTTTGTGGTCATGGTGGTGAAGGTCGGATGGCAGTGGGGGTTTGTGGATAGTGGGGATAGAGGATGGGATAAGAAAGGGTGTAAGGGTGGCATGGGGGCCAAAGGTGACACGAGAAATCTTTTTGAGGTGGTCAGTGCCGAGCGAGGGATTGAGGCATTCGATAAGGATGGAGTCCTTTTGGGGAATGAGTTGACAAATGGGGGCACTGGGGAAGCTTTTGCAGATTTACAAGGTGAGGGCATGGGCATGAAGGAACTGGGGGTTGCAGCGGGAGAGGATGAAGGTGTGCATGGCGGGTGGTTGGGATGTGGGAATAGGGGGTGTATCCATGGGTTGTCAGAAATGGTGGGTGATGGAGACGGTTTATCCGTGGAGGGGAGGAGTGGAGTTGACACTATGTTGTTTAGGGTGTTTTTTGCTGAGGGCAGCCTTGGAAGAAGGGTGAGGGGTAGGGTTAAGTGAAAGGTCAGGGGAGGCAGGCCTTTCTTGGGGTGCAGAGGTGCCAACAGGAGGTGGTGTCAGCGAATTGTCTGGGATGGTGACTGTGGCCTCACAGGCTGGATTTGGAGGGCAACTGGGGAGGGGGTATCTCATGAGGAAGGATGGTGACGGTAGTGACGGGGGAGGGGGTGGAGCTGGGAGAGGGAGCAGTAGTAGACTGATAAGTGTTGGTATATAGTATTGGGAAGGATGTGGAGGGGGATGGAACAGTAATAATAGGAGGTTTGGCATCAGGAGCGGGGGGCATAGGAGGTACTCCATGAAGTGATGGTGGGGGAATGGGAGGGGGCCGTGTAGATAGTGGTGGTGAGTACATGTTGAAATGGGAATGTGCCTACCATCGACGGGCGTCACCAAGTTAGGGAAATGATGGGCATGGAGGTCATGCAGAACAGGGGAAGATGAAGAGAAAGATACAGCACAGTGATGACGTGCAGCCAGCACAGACCGACAAGTGCCAGGCAGGATGTGGTGCACGGGGGATGGAGGGCAGGAGGTGGTGGACGGCCATCAGCAGAACCAGAAGCTGTGGGCGATGGCGACGGCAGCGGCAGGTGGCAGCGACACAGTGCACTGAGCTTCCAACTGGAGCATTGGTTTTGGTTTGATTTTGTTTTGTTTTGCTTTAGGGCGCAAGAAACAACTGGGGACATAAGTGTGCAAGTCAAAAATGGCTCTGAGCACTATGGGACTTAACATCTACGGTCATCAGTCTGTGCAAGTCAAAACTGTAGAACACCAAGACAGAGAGGAGATAAAAAACGACTATGCATGTGGCCCTACTGATGTAAGAGAAGGCGGTTTAGAACAGGGGCATGTAGAAAGGGCTAAAAGAGGCTCCATATGGAAACAGACCCAAAACTAAAAATTAAATAGGCTTCACCATGTTGCTTTGTCCGATAAAAATTAAAACATGGTCGACATCCCATGCATCATTTGCTAAAATGGACGAAAACTCAGACGGAAAACTCAAGTGGGACCACAAATGACAAAAAAATAGTCATTCTGTCATGAAGTGGTGGACAGTTAAAACTTGGACGCAATTTGTACACAGTGGTGGGGTAGCGCCAATTATAAAATGACGATGGCTAATAGGGCAGTGCGCAATATGCAGAGTAGTTAAAATAACTTCGTCCTGGCGGGAGGGCCGATAGGAGGTCTTCCAAGCTGCTGGGAGAGGCTTAACAAGCTGGAGCTTATTCCCGTGAAGGGAGGACCATTGGCGATGCCAAAGGGACACTACCTGCTGACAGACGTCAACATAGAGGTCATCACAGATAATACATGAACTAGCAGGCTGTGGTACGTGGACTGCAGCCTTGGCAGCAGCGTCAGCAGTCTCGTTTCCTGACAGACCGATTTGACCAGGAACCCACAAAAACTACACAGTGACTCCACCAGGACTGAGCAAGTGACAGTATTCCTGGATCCGATTTACTAAGGGATGGGCAGTGTACAGAGCACATAGACTTTGAAGGTCGCTGAGCGAGGACACAATTGAAAAGTGTGTGTTGCAGGATGTACTCCGTGGCCTGATGCAGGGTGAAGAGCTGTTAACACTGAGCAGTGTGCCAGATGCGGATATCGAAATACACGGGCGCCAACGACAAAAGCACACTAGACTTCACAGACAGTCTGAGACACATAAATGTACACAAAGGTACTATTGTGAAGTCCAATGCGATGGATGTGAAACTGGAGGCGATAGATAGAGGCTGAAGTAGTGTCCTTTGGAAGTGAGTGAAGGCCAAGGTTAACATGGGCCGTTTCACGAAGCCAAGGTGGTGATGGGTTCACATCCACCAGGAAAATTGCAGGTAATGTGAAGTTAAGACGTCGTAGCTGAAAGCAGACTCCAGGAGGTATCGGAGCAGAGGGACAGGGCCCACATTGGCGATCAAATGAAACATTGAAGAAGGGGGCACAGGATCGGTAGCCACGCATGGCAGACAAAAGGCATGCATACCTTCTGAGAAAAAAGTCACAATTATAGGATAGTGGTAGTACAGCAGCTTCAGCATACAGACACTCAACCAGACTAGTGTAAAATGTGTCAGTGGCCAAATGGATTCCACGATGGTGCATAGTGTTGAAACAGCGTAAGTGGCATGGATGTGCAGACACATAAACAAAGCACCCATACTCGATTTTCGAAAGGACAAGGAACCAGTACAAACGGTGGAGGGTGGTTCGATGGGCACCCCAGGAAGTACCATTGTGGACATGTAGGACATTCAGGGACCGAGTACAGAGAGCTGCCAGAGTTTCCTCTCGAACATGAGCCCCAGGAATTTCGTATTTTCAATGAACAAAGGGGCAACAGACCCAAGATATAAAGATGGTGTTAGAAACCATTTGGACCGCCAGAGATTCATACAAACCGCTTTCTCTGTGCAAAAACGAAAGACATTGTTGATGCTCCAGGAGTAAAGACGATCAAGACATCGCTGAAGACGCCGCTCGGCGAGACAGGTCCGTGGGGAACTAAAATACGTAGATGGCAAAATAGTCATCAAAAAGGGAGCCACAGATGCCAGGTGGTAGGCAGGCCATTATAGGGTTAATGGCGATAGCGAAGAGGATGACACTCAAGACAGAAACTTGAAGCACACCGTTTTCCTGGATAAAGGAGACTGGTAAAGCAGACCCACATCTGAACGTTGACAGTATCTGGCGCTGGGGTGGAGGGTCGGGATGAACTGAGAGCTTGATCTAGCTCCCTCATACTAAAGGCGCCTGTAGCACTCACGATTCTGAGAATAGAACGGAATCGTCCGAGCTTCCTACGCTCGTTTCCGATGGAGAAAGGCAGCGTGATAGTGGGAACAGCTCGATATTTCCACAAAATGGCGGCCCAAGGTGTTGGAGATAGCAATAGGGTCTACAATAACATCGTCTGCTGCTGTCAGGCTGGAAAATTGACTAATTTATCTTTGTCTGAGAGAGTCGTCAGAAGTTGGCCCACATGACAGAGGAGGGGGTGGAGCTGTTGAAAGAAAACTAGTGTGTGAAATCCAGCTAGCTTTCTTGCTATCCCGAGGAACGTGACGACACTTTGCAATTATCTGTTTATAATGAACGCAGTTCGCCATATTAGGACGACGGTTAAAAACGCGGAGAGCATGTCTCTGTGCGCAAATTGCGTCGCGGTACTCCTCAATCGACCAAGGGACTGGGAAACGGCGTGGTGAAGAGGAAGTGCGAGGGATGGAAGGTTCTGCAGACATAAGGATAACGTTTGAGAGATATTCCACAGGTTGTTCTTCGAAGGTTGCCAGGGAGGACAGAAGCCGACAGTCGGCCTTAGAAAGCTGCCATTTTGGTGTGCACACAGGTGGAATAGGACTCAGCAAACGGTAGAAGTCAGAAAGAGCGGACCACTCAAGCCAATAGGCGTGCTGGACAGATCAGAAGGAGAGTTCCAAATGGGAATAGGTGTGCGAGGAGTTGGAAACTAAAGTGGGTGCTCCAGTGTTAAGACAGAAGTGGTTGAGTTGATTAAGAAGATCAACGAAGAGAGCACCTCTCTGACAGGTTCTGGGAGAACCCTGAAGGGAATGGTGTGCATTGAAGTCACCGAGTGGCAGAAATCGGGTAGGTAGCTGCCCAATAAGTTGAAGGTCGTCTGCACTAGTGACACTGAATGGCAGAGGGATATAAATTGTACAGAGGGAAAAAGTCAGGTGAGGAAGGAAAAGGGGAACTTCAATTGCTTGTAGATGGGTAGTTAGGAAGATGGTTTGACTATGACTGTCATTCCGTATGAGCAGCATGACAACCCTGTGAGATGGGATGCCGACCTCAGGAGAGGTCAAAACGAACTGGGAAGAACTGTGAAAGCTCAAAGCTGTCGTGACTCCGAAATTTCGTTTCCTGGAGGCAGATTACAAGGGGACACTGCGATGCTAAAAACAGCTTTAAATCCTCTTTGTGGGACTGAAAGACATGAATGTTCCATTGGAGTAGGGTCATTATGAGCAAGAGATATAGGGGTGTCACGTTGGCAGCTAACAAGTGACAGCCTGTGAAGAGTCGCTACTGCAGGATACAGAAGCAGGAGGACCCTGCTCCATGGGGCCCACAGAAGCATCGACTTGCTTGTGCGGTAGGTCTGTGGAGTCCAATGTTGAAAAATGGTTGGTGGTGCGCAATGGCGACACAGAGGCTGGCAGGGCTAAGGTATCACGTGGCAATACCTTCGAAGAGGATCATCGAATTGGCGAAGGAGAAGCCCGTTTGCCTTTGGTGTACTTCTTCGAGGCTTTCTGGTTAGAGGAAGACTTGGGTATTGTTTGGCTGGAGGAACAGAGGATGTCTCCATGGGAGTACTCCTTCTGTTCTTTCTGGCCTACCAGTTATGTAGCTGGTGGTTTTGCTTCTTGAGGGGAGAGTTTGATGGCTTTTTGCAGAACTGGACGGGGGATGGTGATGCTGTGGTGTCACCGCTAGACACCACACTTGCTAGGTGGTAACTTAAATCGGCCGCGGTCCTGTAGTACATGTCGGACCCGCGTGTCGCCACTGTGTATTCGCAAACGTAGCGCCACCACAGGGCAGGTCACAAGACACGGACTTCACCTCGCCCCAGTTGTACGGACGACATAGCTTGCGACAAGACGTATCAAGTATTCCTCTCATTTGCCGAGAGACAGATTAAATAGCCTTCAGCTAGTCCATCGCTACTACCTAGCAAGGCGCCATGTGTATCATTGCTAATTGCTTACTACTATGCAAGAGATGTATTTCAACAAGAACAAGACTACATTAAAGTTAAGTATATTAAAATCTCTCTTCTTTTCTTTATAGTTTTCATCCAGTCTCCTGTTTCAGAATTTACGCCCGTCTGCGTTAGTTTCGCGTGCATCTAGCCACTCATTGTGTCGAGACCTTAGGGAATCGACACAACAATATTTTGGCGCCGAGGAGTGGTGCCGCGCCCACGTTGCAGTCTTTGTGTTATATTTGCTCTAATTTGCTTGTGTCATGGCTTCGCCGCATTCTCCAGATGTACTGTCCGAATTTTTTCGCTTGCAGAATCAGCAGACGCAGGCGTTATTGGAAGCCCTTGGACAGCTCGTCCAGGGTCAACGTGCGCTGCAAACCGATGCGGCACCCGCCGCTTCATCGCTACCGCAGCCACACAACGCTGTCGCACCGCCATTTCGGCCCTTTGAAGCCACAACCGAAAGCTGGACTGAGTGGGCCGATCAGTTCAACTTCCACCTCACTGCTTATGGAATTCAAGGTAAAGAGCGGCAGCCGTTTTTGCTTTCTTGTGTCGGTGTGTCTACCTACCGGGTGATAGTGAAATTGTTTCCCCGACGCGACGTAGCAACTCTGACCTACGAGGAAATTTTGTCGGCTTTAGATGCCTATTTCAAAGAAACAGTAAATGTAGTTGCCAAACGGTATACGTTTTTTCGTACAAAACGTACGGCCGGTCAGACTAATAGGGAGTGGGTAGCAACTTTGCAAGGCCTTACTAGAGACTGCGCGTTTGCCTGTGAATGTGGCCTCCCATATTCAGATACTATGGTGCGTGATGCAATTGCACAGAACGTTTCTGATGTTCGCATAAGGGAACAGATTTTGAAACTAGTTAATCCCTCCCTGCAACAAGTGATAGACATATTGGACAGGCAAGACACACTTGACTTTGCTCAGGAATCATTTGAAACTTCGCCAGCAGTGTGTCACATTAATCGGCCCGCCGGGCCCGCTGCACGGGACGCTAAGCGGCCCTCGCGCCCGACTTCGCAGCGGCCGCCTAGCTTGCAACCACGTGCGCCGCGTAAGCAAGCAAATGCAGTGAAATCTTGCCCGCGGTGTGCAACTAGACATTCGCGTGAAAATTGCCCGTCGCGCCAAGCTATTTGCTTTTACTGTCAAAAGAAAGGACATGTACAAAGTGTTTGCCAGAAAAAGTTAAGATCAGACAATCACACAAATTCCAGGCCCTTTGCTTCGCGCCGGAATCGAACCCAGGACAATCAGGCTCGTGGACCTTCGCCCATGGACATTCATGTAGTTCATTCCCACCCGTCCAGTGACACTTTAGCTAACAGTGACTGTGTTCGTCCCACCCAAAGTGTGCGTCGACGTCGCCGGAAATCCCGTAAAGTTGCAAGTGCTTCTGGACCTGTATCAGTTCAAATTGCACGTGACAGTCGCTCTTGTCGTCAACAAGACAATAAACTTTTTGTGGACTTAGACTTTGCAGGAAAAGTGATCCCATTCCAGCTCGATACCGGAGCTGCTGTTTCATTGCTCAATCACGACACGTACAAACAACTGGGCGCCCCGCCATTGCGTGCCGCAAATGTTAAGTTAACTAGTTACTCAGGACAGCATATACCTGTGTTAGGACAGTGCAGCCTTCTTGCCACATACAAGGGACAGACAAAACTTGTATCATTTTACGTTCTTCGTTCCTCTAGTGCAGTGAACTTGTTTGGTTTAGATTTGTTTCAATTGTTTAATATGTCTATTGTAAATCAGGTCCTATCCGTGAATCAGACTGTGCCTTCCGCCAGTGTTTCTAGTCTTTGTGAAGAATTTGCAGACATTTTTGCACCGGGCCTTGGTTGCGCTAAGAACTATGAAGCGCATTTGGAACTGAAAGACAACGCGCAACCAAAATTTTTCAGAGCGCGCAATGTTCCCCACGCATTGCGTGATGAGGTCGCAAAAACATTAGCCGAATTAGAATCTCAAGGTGTAATTGAACGTGTGCAGGCTTCTCTCTGGGCCTCACCCTTAGTCATTTTGCCAAAACCTTCCGGAAAACTGAGACTTTGCGTGGACTTCAAGGCAACTGTGAATCCACAACTGGTGACTGCTACTTTTCCTTTGCCCCGCCCGGAAGATCTTTTTGACAAACTGTGCCCGGGAAAATATTTTTCAAAATTGGACCTAGCAGATGCGTACTTGCAAATACCTGTGGACGAAGAATCCCAGCGCGTCTTAGTGGTAAACACGCATCTTGGCTTGTATCGCTTCAAAAGACTGCCATTCGGGTGTGCATCCGCCCCTGCTTTGTTTCAGCAATATTTACAAACTATTTGTGCGTCGGTCCCTACTGCTGCGAACTATCTGGACGATATTGTGATCTCAGGAAAGACAGAAGCCGAACATTTGCAAAATCTCCGGACATTATTTCAGGTCTTGCGTCAGAATGGTCTTCGCTTGAGAAAGGACAAATGTGTGTTCTTTGCTCGGGACTTACCGTACCTGGGCCATGTCCTTAACGCCCAAGGTATACATCCGAGTCCAGAGCACCTTCGTGCCATTCAGGACTTGCCGTCACCGCAGAACTTGAAACAGCTACAGGGTGTGCTGGGTAAGGTACATTATTATCATAGGTTTGTGCGCAATGCGTCTTCCATTTCCGCTCCGCTTCATCGCTTACGCCGTAACGGTGTTCCGTTCGTCTGGACGACGGAATGCGAACGCGCCTTTCGTCAGTTGAAATCGGCGTTACTTTCAAATACTTGCCTTACGCCATTCGATCCCCGAAAACCCCTTTTGTTGATGGTAGATGCATCGGATTTCGGGATCGGTGCTGTGCTTGCGCACAAGGATGGCTCGCATGATCGCCCTATTGCCTTTGCGTCCAAATTGCTCTCATCTGCGCAAAGAAATTATTCACAAATAGAGAAGGAAGCTTTAGCTCTCGTGTTTGGTGTAACAAAGTTTCATGATTTCTTGTATGGTCGTCACTTTACCATCATCACGGACCACAAACCGTTGACATCGCTTTTTCATCCGAACAAGCCTGTACCTCCACGTACAGCGCAGAAATTCATTCGCTGGTCACTTTTTCTCTCGCAGTACCGCTACGATATCTTGTATCGGTCCACTGCTAAGCACGGCAACGCTGATGCGTTGTCCCGTTTGCCTGTTGCTGAGGATAAAGCATTCGATTCTTCCGAACTTGCTTGCATGTTCATTGATTCGGAAGCCGATGACGTGGTCGCATCGTTTCCGATTGATTTTCGTCGTGTAGCTACAGCCACAGCTGCTGACCCTGTCCTTGCTACTGTTTTGCGTTTTGTTGCTACGCAATGGCCCTTGTCCAAGTCACGGATCGAGGATCCTTTGGTTCGCCGTTTTTTTGCTCACAAGGAGAGACTTTTTGTACGACGTGGTGTTTTGTTGTTGCGTTCCGATAATGATCAATCCCGAGTCGTGGTCCCACGTTCGTTACAGTCCTCTGTCTTAAAGCTTCTTCACCAAGGACATTGGGGTATAGTGCGCACGAAACAACTTGCTCGTCAGCACTGTACTTGGTTCGGAATCGATGCTGCGATTACGAATATGTGCTCCTCTTGCGTGGCGTGTGCCGAACAACAATCCGCACCGCCGCGGAAATTCTTTGCATGGCCGAAAGCCACTTCCCCTTGGCAACGCTTGCACATCGATTTTGCTGGTCCGTTCTGGAATGCTCGATGGTTGGTTGTGGTCGATGCTTTCAGTAATTTTCCTTTTGTTGTCCGGATGTCTTCCACGACGTCTTCTGCCACAATCCAAGCCTTGTCTGCTATCTTTTGCCTTGAAGGTCTTCCGCAGACTATTGTTTCCGACAATGGCCCACAATTCATGTCCGCAGAATTTCAGTCGTTCTGCAAGGCCAATGGTATTCAACATCTGACATCCGCGCCGTTTTCGCCTCAGTCAAACGGTGCCGCGGAACGATTGGTCCGGACTTTCAAGTCACAGATGTTGAAGTTGAAAGAGTCGCATTCACGGGAGGACGCTTTGTTGCTCTTTTTGTCTTCCTATCGCTCTCAGCCCCGCGATGGTCGCTCGCCGGCTGAATTGCTCCATGGTCGTCCTCATCGAACTCTGATGTCTTTGCTGCATCCGCCACATCAGGTTCCTGTGCAGCGGCAGACTCCTGCTTTTGCTCCTGGCGACGTTGTCTATTATCGCAACTATCGCGGTTCACAGCGTTGGCTCGCAGGGCGCATTCTTCGCTGCCTCGGCCGCGCGATGTATTTGGTTTTGGGGGCCTCTGGTGAGGTGCGTCGGCATCTCAATCAGCTGCGCCTCTGTCGTCGCCTGGGTTCTGCCGCTCCCCGTCTGCTTTCAGCGACGGAGCCGTCCGGTCAGCGCCTTGGGGACCCATCTACTGGCTCGCCTCATCCCCAGGTGTTACCGACGATGCCTTCCATTTTGCCTCATGGCGTCGCGCCGCCGCAGCCGCCGCCGGCGCCGCCAGCAGCGGACGCTTCGCTGCAGCCGCCTCGCGCCTCCCTGGGTCACGCGCCGCCGCTTGCTTCCCGTGACCAGCCGTCCTCCGCCATGGACCTCTTGCCCGCTCCGGACCAGATGTCGTCTTCGCCCGTCGGGTGCTCCGACCACATGGAGGTCGACCCCGCGGCTCCTCTTATATCATTCCGTGCGCAAACACCTCATGTTGACGTGCACCCTGGACTAGGTTTGCAGGCGTTTCCTAGCTCCCCTCGGACCGAATGGCCGGGTGCGGGTGGCACAGCCTCGCCTGTTGTTAGGCTCCCCACCTCATCGCATACGTCAACATGGGGTCCTCCCCACGGCGGGCGGAAGCCTTATCTCACGACCGTTCGCCGATTTGCGGGGGAGGAATGTGGTGTCACCGCTAGACACCACACTTGCTAGGTGGTAACTTAAATCGGCCGCGGTCCTGTAGTACATGTCGGACCCGCGTGTCGCCACTGTGTATTCGCAAACGTAGCGCCACCACAGGGCAGGTCACAAGACACGGACTTCACCTCGCCCCAGTTGTACGGACGACATAGCTTGCGACAAGACGTATCAAGTATTCCTCTCATTTGCCGAGAGACAGATTAAATAGCCTTCAGCTAGTCCATCGCTACTACCTAGCAAGGCGCCATGTGTATCATTGCTAATTGCTTACTACTATGCAAGAGATGTATTTCAACAAGAACAAGACTACATTAAAGTTAAGTATATTAAAATCTCTCTTCTTTTCTTTATAGTTTTCATCCAGTCTCCTGTTTCAGAATTTACGCCCGTCTGCGTTAGTTTCGCGTGCATCTAGCCACTCATTGTGTCGAGACCTTAGGGAATCGACACAACAGATGCTACCTTGATACGGGGCCTGGGGGGGAGGATTTCATAACCTCAGAGCTGAATTTGAGTTCACGTGTCTTCTTGGCCATGTCATTCATGGAGTGTGGGATTAAAAAGCACAGAACTGTAAGTGCCAGATGGGAGAACACAGGGTTTGCGACTAGCCAATAACTTGTGAGTGACTGGGTAAGGCACTTTTTCCTTTACCCAGATCTCTTGAACAGCCCGCTCATCAAGATACTTGTGACAATCCCGGGAGGAGGCGGCATGGCCACAATTGCAGTTTATGCAGTGGGGAGAAGGAGGCAGACAATCGCCCTTGTGTGCATCCCTATCACAGGCTACACATTTGGCAGGGTGTCGACCTGACAGTCTAGTGTGATTGAAACGATGACACTGGTAACTGCACACTGGGTTTAGAATGAATGGCAGAACTGTGATAATTTCATAGCCAGCTTTGATCTTGGACAGAAGTACCACTCTATCAAAGGTGAGAAAAAGGGTGTGGGTGGACAGTAAGGAGGAATCTACCTTTTGCATTACACAATGGACAGCAATGACATCCTGATCAGAAATGTAAGATTGGATTTCAGCTTCAGTTAGATCGTCTATGAGCTTAGTGTAAGTAACACCACAGGAAGATTTTCAAGTTCTATGGGCCTCAACAATAACAGGGTAGCCATGGAGAAGCAAGGCGGCATGCAGTTGTCATGCTTGAGAATCAGAAGCAGTCTCCAAAAGCAAAGTTCCATTCCATAAACGAGAGCAGGATTTCACAGGGCCGGCAAGTCTATCAACACCTTTCTGAATAACTAACAGGTATACCATGGCTATGGACTGACCGTCATTAGTACGTGAGACTATGAGGATCTGTCATGCAGCAAGAAGGGTCTGTGAATCGTTAACCTCATTACGTTTACTTTTCGTAGATGTTGACTATGAAGATGACTGCGAGAAAATCCCCCACGATTGCCAGCTTCTCTGATGGCACGCTCCTTCCAACTGGGGCCCCCTTCACAAGGGGTGGCACCCGCCTTAGGTGATTGTTCACACCTCAGGTCACATCTCACAAACACCTGACAGAGGGACCAATTGGGAATTTGGGAAGGTCGCAACTCATGCTGTCACCCCTCCCTGTCTCTTGCCTGTACCAGGGGTACGTGGAAACCACCATAGGACTGAGCTTTGTGATCATACAAGTGAGGGTTGTAGAACAATGAGGTGGTTGGGGCCGATGGGGAGACAGGGCCTGCTCCCAATTTTTATCCAAAACATCCTGTCGCTTCGTACTTTCCGTGTCCAAGATGGTGCCTCCCATAGTTCCATTCATATCCAGGAGATTGGAGTCCCACAGGGCTCTGTATTGTGTGTATTTCTAGTTTTAGTGGTCATTAACAGTCCAGCAGCAGCTGTCGCGACCTCCGTCTCACCTTCTCTGTATGCAGACGACTTCTGCATTTTGTTCAGCTGCTCCAGTACTGGTGTTGCATACAGGGAGCCATCCACAAGGTGCAGTTTTCCTCCATGAAGAGGTGTGTTATGCATTTCTGTCCGCTTCATACCGTTCATCTGGTACGAGAACTTTACCTGAACGACGATCCACCCACTGAAGTGGAGTCATATCGATTCTTAGTGCTGGTTTACAACGCTCATTTAACTTTGCTTCCTCATCTTCGTCAGCTTAAATGGAAGTGTTGGCAGCACCTCAATGCCCTCTGCTGCCTGAGCAACACCAACTTGGGTGCAGATCGCTCCATGCTGCTGCAACTCTACAAAGCCCTTGTTCAATCCAGCCTGGACTATGGGTGTGTGATTTATGGTTCCATGGCGCCCTCAGCATTGCGTTTGCTCGACCCATTGCACCATTGCGGAGTTTGACTAGCGACAGGAGCTCTTAGGATGAGTGCGGTGACAAGCATACTGTTGGAGGCTGTAGTCCGTCCATTGAAGATCAGACATGCACAATTGCTGGCCAGTTACGTTGCCCACATCATAGCTCTCCTGAACATCCTAATTACTGTCTTCATTTCCCAAACATGGCGGTTCATCCCCCACATAGGCGGCCTAAGTCAGGGCTAACGATTGCGTATCATGTGAGATCACTTCTGTCTCAACTGGAGTCCTTCCCTTCACCACCTCTCCTCGAGGTCCATTCACGTACACCTCCATGGTGTAGCTGTGCTCTCCGCTGTCACTTCCTCTCGTTCTTGAAGTGTTCCGGGGTCTGAAGTGGTTTACACCAACAGCTCGATGACTGATGGTAATGATGGCTTCGTCTTTGTCCACAGAGGCCATAGTCTACAGCATTCCTTGTCTGAACGCTGCAGAGCTGGTGGCCATATCTCGTGCACTTCAGTATATCCGTTCATGGCACAAGGAATCGTTTCTTCTGTGTACTGACTCCTTGAGCAGCCTAAAAGGTACCGACCAGTGCTACCCTCGCCATCCTTTGGTGGCGTCCATTCAGGAGTCAATAAGTGCCCTGTACAAGTCCCATCGTTCAGTGGTGCTTGTAGAAACCCCAGGACACGTCAGCATCCCAGGCAACGAACTTACCCACAGGCTGGCCAGAGAGGCTACGCGGAAAGCGCTTCTGGAGATGGGCATTTCTGAACCTGACCTGCGTTCTGACTTACGCCACAGGGTTTTTCGGCTTTGGGAGACAGAATAGCATAACAGAAAGGACAACAAACCGCGTGTCATTAAGGAGACTACGAATGTGTGGAAGTCTTCCACTCCTCTTGCAGGGAAACAGTTGTCCTCTGAGGGCTCCACATTGGCCAAGCTTGGGCGACCCACGGTTACCTCTTTTCCCGTGAAGACCCGCCTCAGTGTCGGTGCGGCGCCCTGTTGACAGTGGCCCATATTGTGATGCGATATCCCACATTGACTGCCCAGCGACGAAATCTTGGGTTAACGGAATCATTGCCGCTCATTTTATCTGACAACGCCTAATGGAGGACACAGAGGGATAAAGGACATGCGCTAAAACTTAAATCAAATGATTAAACCCACCCTCACGAATAAAACGTAAAACTGTATCCCCAAGATTTCGTCGCTGGGCAGTCAAAGTGGGATATCGCATCAGAATATGGGCCACTGTCAACAGGGCGCCGCACCGACACTGAGGCGGGTCTTCACGGCACAAGAGGTAACCGTGGGTCGCCCAAGTTTGGCCAATGTGGAGCCGGCAGAGGACAACTGTTTCCGTGCATGAGGCATGGAAGGCTTCCACACATTCGTAGTCTCCTTAAAGACACGCAGTTTGTTGTCCATTCTGCTATGCTATTCTGTCTCCCAAAGCCGAAAAACCCTGCGGCGTAAGTCAGAACGCAGGTCAGGTTCAGAAATGCCCATCTCCAGAATCGCTTTCCACGTAGCCTGTCTGGCCACACTGTCGGCAAGTTCGTTGCCTGGGATGCTGACGTGTCCTGGGGTTTCTACAAGCACCACCAAAGGGTGTCGAGGGTAGCACTGGTCGGTACCTTTTAGGCTGCTCAAGGAGTCAGTACACAGAAGAAACGATTCCTTGTGCCATGAACGGATATACTGAAGTGCACGAGATATGGCCACCAGCTCTGCAGCCATCAGACAAGGAATGCTGTAGACTATGGCCTTTGTGGACAAAGACGAAGCCAACATTACCATCAGTCATCGAGCTGTTGGTGTAAACCACTTCAGAGCCCCGGAACACTTCAAGAACGAGAGGAAGTGACAGCAGAGAGCACAGCTACACCATGGAGGTGTACGTGAATGGACCTCGAGGAGAGGTGGTGAAGGGAAGGACTCCACTGAACGATGGGACTCGTACAGGGCACTTATTGACTCCTAAATGGACGCCACCAAAGGATGGCGAGGGTAGCACTGGTCGATAGCTTTTAAATTGCTCAAGGAGTCAGTACGCAGAAGAAACGATTCCTTGGGGGCATGAACGGATATACTGAAGTGCATGAGATATGGCCACCAGCTCTGCAGCCATCAGATAAGCAAAGCTGTAGAATATGGCCTCTGTGGACAATGGCGGAGCCAACATTACCATCAGCCATCGAGCCATTGTTGTAAACCACTTCAGAGCCCCGGAAAACTTCAAGAAGGAGAGAAAGTGACAGCAGAGAGCCGCAGGGCTAACGGAGTCCTTAGTGTCATGTGAAAGGTCTAAGGAAAGCTTCGGCCTACAGCGACACCATGGAGGTGTACGTGAACGGACCTCGAGGAGAGGTGGTGAAAGGAAGGACTCCACTTCAGACAGAAGCAATCGTTAGCCCTGACTTAGGCCGCGTATGTGGGAGATGAACCGCCGTGTTTGGGAAATGAAGACAGTAATTAGGATGTTCAGGAGAGCTATGAATGTGGGGAACGTAACTGGCCAGCAGTTGTGCATGTCTGATCTTCAATGGACGGACTACAGCCTCCAACAGTATGCTTGTCACCGCACTCATCTTAAGAGCTCCGGTCGCTAGTCAAACTCCGCAATGGTGCAATGGGTCGAGCAAACGCAATGCTGAGGGCGCCATGGAACCATAAATCACACACCCATAGTCAAGGATGGATTGAACAAGGTCTCTGTAGAGCTGCAGCAGCATGGAGCGATCTGCACCCAAGTTGGTGTTGCTCGAGCAGCAGAGGGCATTGAGGTGCTGCCAACACTTGCGTTTAAGCTGACGAAGATGGGGAAGCAAAGTCAAATGAGCGTCGTAAACCAGAACTAAGAATCGATATGTCTCCACTTCAGTGAGTGGATCGTCGTTAAGGTAAAGTTGTGGTACCAGATGAATGGTACGAAGCTGACAGAAATGCATGACACACCTCTTCATGGAGGAAAACTGCACCTTGTGGATGGCTCCCTGTAGACAACACCAGTACTGGAGCAGCCGAACAAAATGCAGAATTCGTCTGCATACAGAGAAGGTGAAACGGAGGTTGCGACAGTTGCTGCTGGACCGTTAGTGACCACTAAAACTAGAGATACACACAATACAGAGCCCTGTGGGACTCCAATCTCCTGGATATGGATGGAACTATGGGAGGCACCAACTTGGACACAGAAAGTACGAAGCGACAGAAAGTTTTGGATAAAAATCAGGAGCGGGCCCTGGAGACCCCACTCATACAATGTGGCTAGGATATGATGTCGCCAGGTCATGTTGTATGCTTTACGTAAGTCAAAAAAGACAGCAAGCAGGTGTTGGCGTCTGGAAAAGGCTGTTTGGATTGCAGACTCGAGGGACAGAAGGTTATCCGTGGTAGGACGACCCTGCAGAAGTTGCCCTGACATAGAGCCAGTAGGCCACATGATTCCAGGACCGATCCCAACCGCCAACACACCACACATTCCAGTAGCTTACAAAGAACGTTGGTGAGTCTTATGGCCGATAGCTATCCACATCAAGCGGTTTTTTTCCGGGTTTGAGCACCGTAATGATGCTGCTCTCCCACCACTGCGATGGAAAGTCGCCATCGCACCAGATCTGATTGAATCTTGTAATCAGATGAGATATGTTTAATCATTGGCTGTGGACTCGATCAGGTCCAGGAGCTGTGTTGGGGCAATGTGCTAGTGCACTGAGGAGCTCCCACTCTGTAAATGGAGCGTTATGGGATTCAGTGAGGCATGTAGTGAATGAGAGGATTTTCCCTTCCAGCCGCCATTTGAGAGCGCGAAAGGCTGGGAGGTAATTCTCTGACGCAGAGGCTCGAGCAAGGTGCTCGGCAATCGCGTTTGCGTCGGTAGATAACACGCCATTTATGGTAAAACTGGGAACACCTGTTGGGATCTGGTAAACGAAACGGCGTTTGATCTTTGCCCGGACTTGGTTCAAAACTGGCTCTGAGCACTATGGGACTCAACTGCCGTGGTCATAAGTCCCCTAGAACTTAGAACTACTTAAACCTAACTAACCTAAGGACAGCACACAACACCCAGCTATCACGAGGCGGAGAAAATCCCTGACCCCGCCGGGAATCGAACCCGGGAACCCGGGCGTGGGAAGCGAGAATGCTACCGCACGACCACGAGATGCGGGCTTGCCCGGACTTGGAAAGGTGATGTATGGTGCCCAATGGTTGAGACGTATCTCTCCCAACACTCCTGTTTCCATCGTTTGATAAGTTGGCGAACACAGGCACGGACGGCTCCAGGGAAGGGTGACTATTATGCTGCTGTGGAGCTCGCCGACGCTCCTTAATTGCTTCAGCGACTTCTGGCGACCACCAACCGACTGCCTTACGCCGGGGGCACCCTAAAGAGCGAGGGATGGTGTTTTCTGCCGCAGTAACAATTGCAGTCACCTGCTCAACCAACATATCGATGTTACCATGCGTGTGAGCTTCAATAGTGACAGTAGAGGTGAAAGTTTCCCAGTCTGCCTTGTTTAAAGCCCATCTGGGCAGGCGTCCATGGGCCTGATGGTGGAGCAATGACAGGAAGATGGAGAAGTGGTCACTACCACACAGGTCGTCATGTGCTCTCCAGTGGATAGATGGGAGAAGTCCTGGGCTGCAAGTTGATAAATCAGTGGCCGAGTAACTACCATGAGCCACACTGAAATGTGTGGTGGCCCCAATATTTAAGAGGCAGAGGTTGAACTGAGACAGTAATGTTTTGACATCTCTGCCTCGGCCAGTAAGCACAGTGCCACCCCACACGGGTTATGGGCGTTGAAATCTCCCAAAAGTAGGAAAGGTTTAGGGAGTTGATCAATCAGTGCAGCTAATGCATTCAGGGGTTCTGCACCATCTGGAGGAAAATATACACTGCAGACAGTTACTTCCTGTGTCGTCCTTATTCTGACAGCTGCAGCTTTAAGAAGGGTTTGAAGGGGCCTAGTGTCACTACAGACTAAGTTTAGGACATAAACGCAAACTCCACCTGACACTCAATTATAGTCACTATGGTTCCTGTAATATCCCTTATAGCCGCAGAGGGCAGGGGTCCGCATTGCTGGGAACCTGGATTCCTGGAGGGCAATGCAGATAGCAGGTGTAAAGCTTAACAGTTGCTGTAGCTCAGACAGGCAGTGGAAATAACCGCAGCAGTTCCACTGGAGGATGATGTCATCATGAGACTAGGGAAGGCATGGAACATTCAATGAAGCAGTTTTCACCTCAGGGTAACTCGCTGCCATGTAAGTATTGCCTGAACAGTCTATATCCATTGTATCTGAGGGTCTGGCGAGATCTATGCCCTCAGCAGACGCCAGGATCTCCATACCATCCTCAGACACAGAGCTTGTAGGTATCGGTGGTGTGGGTGCCACAGCAATTTCCTTGGTCTCAGGGGTCTCCTTTTTGGATTTCTCTCGCTGCTCGTTGGGTTTCCCTGACTGGGAGGACTTCACTGGCTCAGGTTCTGGGACTGAGGATGAGCATCAAGCCCTATGACCAGCTGCTTTTGAGCCCTTCAAACACTGGTGGGTGTCATCTTTCCCACTAGGTGAAGCCTGGAACGGAGTGACCCAAGGGACCCCTTCCTACCTAGAGAAGCCAAAGAAGACTTACGCTTCTCCAGCTTAGAAGTGTGGATCGACATCCCTGGTGGTTGGTGGATGTTGCTCCCGAAGTAGGTGGTGTGGGAGCAACATGGAGGGAAATGCCCCCCACAATCAAGGGTGCAGGTGTAGTATTCCAGCTCTGAGAGGTGACTGGGTGTAGCGGAGCTGATAGTGCCAGAACTGTTGTAGTGACGGCGTAAGACCATGTCTTACATACAGGATGCAGGCGTTCAAATTTTCTCTTAGCGTCAATGTAGGTTAGTTGGTCCAGGGTCTTTTACTCCATGATTTTCCTTTCTTTCTGGAGAATCCTGCAGTCTAGCGAGCAAGGCAAATGGTGCTCTCCGTAGTTGACACAGATAGGAGGTAGGGCACGTGGAGTATTGGGATGTGATGGGCATCCACAAACTCACTGTGTGTTGCTGAAAGACATATGGCCGAACTTCCAGCACTTAAAGCACCGCATGAGGGGAGCGATATAGGGCCTTACTACACAGCGGTAGACCATCATCTTGATCTTCTCGGGCAATGTATCACCCTCAAAGGCCAAGATGAAGGCACCGGTGGCAACCTCATTAATCCTCGGAGCCCGGTTGATTCACTGGATGAAATGTACACCTCGCCACTCTAAATTGGCCCTCAACTCATTATCAGACTGCAAAAGAAGGTGTCTGTCGAATACGATACCCTGGACCATATTTACGCTCTTATGAGGCGTGATGGTTACAGAAAGATCTCCCAGCTTGTCACAAGTGAGTAATGCCTGTGACTGGGCAGAGGGTGCTGTTTTGATCAAGACTGACCCAGATGTCATTTTGAACAATTCCTCCACCTCCCCAAACTTGTCCTCTAAATGCTGAACAAAAAACTGAGGCTTCATCATCATGAAAGATTCCCCATCAACTCTCAAACATACAAGATACCGGGGCGAATAAGATCCGCTAGCATACTTAGCCTGATGTTCTTCCCATGGTGTGGCCAGGGAGGGGAATGATTTGGGATCATACTTCTGTGCATTGAATTGAGCTTATGAACACTTAGAGGCTGCTGGTGTGTCACAACCAGCAAAAGATGATGAGCTGGCTTCATTGCATGTCATCTGCTCTGATGCCACTGCTTCCCTTTCATGTCCCTTGATACTTATAACTTCCATCTGCTTTCTAGACAAGTTGTAAATAGCCTTTCACTCCCTGTATTCCACCGATGCTATTTTCAGAATTCCAAGGAGAATATACCAGTTGACATTGTCAAAAGCTTTCTCAGAGTCTAAGAATGCTATAAATGTAGATTTGCCTTTCCTTTGCCTACCCTCTATGAGAAGTCATAGGGTCAGTATTGCCTTGCATGTCCCACATTTCTCCAGAAACCATACTGATCTTCCCTGAGGTGAGCTTTTACCAGTTTTTTTCCATTCTTATATAAATAATTCATGTTTATATTTTGCAACCATGACTTGTTAAATTGGTAGTTCACTAATATTCACATCTGTTAGTACATGCATCCTTTGGAATTGAAATTATTACATTCTTCTTGAAATCAAAGGGGTATTTTGCCTTTCTCATACATTTTGCACACAAGATGGAATAGCTTTATCGTGGATGACTCTCCAAAGGCTATTAGTAGTTCTGACAGAATGTTGTCTACTCAGGGGGCCGTGTTTTGATTTATGTTTTACAGTGCTGTGAACTCCCTCTTACAGCATCATATCTCCCATCTTATCTCTCTATATATAATCTTGCCTTCAAATTCATCTCACTTGTAGAGCCCCTCTGTCTGCCCCGATAGCTGAGTGGTCAGCACGGCGGTTTGTCATGCCAAGGGGCCTGGATTTGATTCCCGGTTGGGTTGGAAATTTTCTTTCCTCAGGGACTGATTGTTATGTTGTCCTCACTATCATTTCATCATCATCAGTGGAAGGCAAAGGGAAACCACCACTGGAAGCACTTCCCTAGACGCTCAGGTGGTGGACCTCTCTGATGAGGCTTCCCCCATGACAAGACCTGCTGTAAAGCAGAACACAAAGTTTTTTTCATAGCCCTTCTACATACTCCCTCCACCTTTCACCTCTCCATTCTTTGCTTAGTACTGGTTATCCATTCAAGCTCTTGATTTCATATAGCCACGTCTCTTTTTCCCAAAGGCCTCTTTAATTTTTAATTTTCTTGTATGCAGTATCTATCTTTCCCCTAGTGATGTATGCTTATACATCCTTACATTTGTCCTCCAGATATTCAGTGGTCACTGTGAATCTCACTTCTTTAGACATTTTTATTCCCTTTTGTCAGTTTCATTTGCTGCCTTTCAATATTTTCTCCTTCCATCAGTTTAGTTAAATATCTCCAGTGCTATCCAAAAATTTTTACTAGGACTTTTCTTTTTACCTATATGATCCTGTGCTGCCTTCCCTATTTTTTTCTCTTGAAGCTACCCATTCATTTTCTACTGTATCCCTTTCCCCTCTTCTAGTCAGTTGTTGCCTAATTTACCCTCTGAAACTCTTAGCAACCTCTTACTGTTTCAATTTATCCAGGTCCCATCTCGTTCATTTCCTACATTTTTGCAACTTCTTCAGTTTTAATCTACGTTTCATAAGCAATAAATTGTGCTCAGAATCCACATTCACCTCTGTAAATGTCTTACAGTTTAAAATCTGGTTCGAGAATCTCGGTCTTACAACTATCTAATCAATATGAAACCTTCTAGTGCCTCCAGGACTCTTCTGTGTATACAAAATTCTGTCATAGTTTTTAAACAAAGTGTTAGCAATGACTGAATTATGCTCTGTGTAAAATTCTACCAGGCACCTTCCTCTTTCATACCCTTCCTCCAGTCTGTATCCACCTACTATTTTCCTTCTCTTCCTTTTCCTGCTATTGAATTCCAGTCCCCAACAAAATTAAATTTTCATCTCCCTTAACTATCTAAATAATTTCTTTTATCTCGTCATACATTTCCTCAATTTCTTCAGTAAATGCTGAATTAGTTGGCATATTGAATTATGTTATTGTGGTGGGTGTTGTAACGGACCATATTAAAGGCTTTACTTTACCAAAGTATGCGATACCCTCCAAATTCAATGAGTTTAACGAGTATTTATGATTATAGAAAAGTTATTGTGTATGTTAACAATGATTGCATAACATGTCTCCATAAACAGTCAACCCATTAAATTATACTGAATAACTGACCCACACAAAAGTTAATATCACTTGATCACTGATACAGCAAATGTCATCATGTAAAAACACTAAGTTCATCTTAAATAATTAATATGAAGTACGAAAAATACTGGCCAACTTAGGTATTTTGGATCTCCTTAAATAAAAATCACCCAGTGGAACCTATTTGTTCACTAGGAGCGTTTTCACTCAGTATTCAGGTAATCAATCCTATTTTAGACGAAAACCAATGTAATTCTTAATAATTTATGTTATTTACTTTTTTATGCAAATTAGAGAAGTCAATTGACAAACTTCTATAAAACGGCCTTTTTGTAACAAAGAATTATTCTGGCAAGTCAACAAATCTGTCTGTCATGTTAATAACATTTTAAATTATGTCACTCGATGCAAATTAATAACTTTTCTGCACAAATTATGATAACAGATGGACATGTGACTTATAAACTATATCTCTTTTTAGTAGTTCTTTGACAGTGTTATAAATACAAGCAGCAAGAAGGGTCGGGGCACAGTCGGAATGTCACTTTGGTAAAGTGTGTTTGTGTGTTATTGTTTGAAGTGGATAAACAATGCAAAGAAAATGTAAGGGAAGTACTACTTTGTGTTGTGTCATGGTCTTTGGTGGACAGTGGAATTAAGATGGCCACCAGAGTAATAAATATTTGATGTTTACATATTTGTTGGTTTCGCTCGTTCTTTATCATCAACAGCACATAAAAAACACGGGACCTCATGTTTTTAACCCTAGACAACCAGATTTAGAGCCAGCATCAGCATCGAGACACAGCATCGATCCAGCAAGCAGCAGCGATTACCACAATAGATTTTAATGGTGCCAACCTAACATCAAGTGCTAAAAAGCTCCGTAAATGGGAGTGAAATAGTGTGATTATAGCAATTAGCAATATCTACCACTACGCGACCATTACAGTGTGTACTTTGTGTTTAATAGGTTTGTCTATAATTAAATAAATCTTCTGCTACCAGTCACGATTTTTCTTTATTTTACTATTTGCACGACGCGTTTCGAGAAATAATTCTCATTTTCAAGTGCGTTTTTTGATGTGTGTTAAGCCATTTCTTTTGATGTTGTCAGTGTGTTTTTCTTGGATACAATACTGTTTTCACTATGCTGTTCATAGTAGCTTATCTCCATTCCTATTTTCTTATTCATTATTAGAAATTCTTCTGCACTATCTGTATTTGATTTTGCATTTATAATCCCGTACTCATCTGAACAGAAGTTTGCTTCCTCTTGTCACCAGACTTCACTACTACCCACTATATCTCACTTCAGCCTAACAGTTTGCACTTTTCATATTTCCTGAACTACCTGCCTGATTAAGGGCTTTAACATTCCATGCTCTGACCCGTAGAATGCAGTTTTGTTTCTCCTGATGACGACATCCTCCTGAGTAGTCCACATACAGAGATCAAAATGGGGGGCTATACCTCCTGAATATTTTGTCCAAGGTGATGCCATCATCATTTAACCATGCAACAGAGCTGCACCTCTTCAGGATATGTTATGGTTGTAGTTTCCCTTTAATTCAGTTATGTACAGTACCAGCATAGCAAAGACATGTTGACTGATGTTACGAGGGCAGATAAGTCAGCCATCCAGATTGTTGCCCCTGCAACTACAGAAAAGGCTACCAACCTTCTTCAGGAACCATACGTTTGTCTGGGCTCTCAACAGATACTCCTCCATTGTGGTTGTACCAATGGTATGGCTATCTGTATCGCTGAGGCACGTAAGACACCCCACCAATGCAAAGTTCACAGTCCAGCAAAACTTATATTTACATTGTTCATTCATCTACAGCCACATAAACTTACCATAAATGGGTGTTGAAACAAACATTTATTTTTATACTAGTGCACTAAGCTAGAAATTCTATAAATGGGAAGAAAAGATTAGATTTAAGTTTGCTTACCACTATGGTGATGATAAATATTTGTATTTAAACCAATATTAAAATGGAAACTGACATTTTTATTAAAATTTTCTAGTATTAAATAGCTAAATTACGTTATTGTGTGATTTTCTGTACATAGCTAAGATGCACTGTTCTCTTGTTTCTGTACAATGATACCTTTACTTCATCTACAAAGTATTTCTTTTAAATATTACTTTTCATAACGAGTTCATCAGAGTCACTTGTTTTATATTTTTTACAATTCTCTTCTTTTAATAACTCAAAATAGTTATTGCAAATCAGACTATAACACGTTGTCACTTAAATAAATTCTTGGTATTCTTTTAATTTGTGTGATTATTTCAAACATTCCACCATTAGCTTTTAGTGTCTCAACATCCATCACTGCATGAACCATTTATTGCCTGTGCATCAAACCTGCATACTGACACCAAATAGGGTGACTTTTGCTCTGTTTCATATCAAAATATACAGATCATGCTCTACCTTGCATTTTCCATATTGTAAGTAAAAATAAAAACAAAAAAATAATGTTACAATCTTATTTTTTTCTCGCGCACACATTCATTATTCACTTCCAGAGAAAACTGAAAGACTAGGAAAATTGTTATGTAATAGTTATGTGTGTCAGGGCAAAGCATGGCATGACCCAAGGAACACTTGAATGTATACTGGAAAAAGTTGCTTCTAAGCTACAAAGGGTTTCAAGATTCAAAAGTATCACAAAGGACCTGAAAATTAGATCAGATCTAAGACATACTGTTTTATCAAGGTTTACACAATTATGGAGAAATACAGATGGATGACATATACTTACAAGTTGATTCTATCCTTATGTCAAAAGATGGTATACAGGAAAAGTATTATAAACTTAAGAGATTAGAATGCAATATTTGGTGAGGGCGGAGATAGAGAATAAACAAGATAATATGATGTTGAAGAGGAAAATGAATTAAGGTCTTGACTTCAAGAATTCTTAAAGACATGTTATTTCATTCCCGTCAACCCAGCACAACAAGTGAAGCAGAAGGAGATAGACACATAAAATTGCAGGTGATGGCAACTGTTAACATATATATCACTGTGATTTATCTTCAGGAATCAAAGACAAGCAATTTGAACTCATTCAAGATCAGAGGTAAACTCAAATCACAACCAAAATGTGTTCAAGAGCTGACTGTAAAGAACAGAAAGGATGTAAAGTACCAGAAAGATAAGAGCTCTTTAAAAATATGTTCATGGAGCCAAAATTTATTGAGAATAAAACTTCCATTCATGAGAAATGTAAGAAGTTCACTGAAAAAATAACAAAAGCATCAAAACCATGTTTTAACATGTGTTAGGAAATACTTCAAAATCTGTAGCTGCAGAGGCAATTCTTAATTTCAGGCAATACAACAGACATAGCCTAGAAAACAGTTTTATTTTTCAGATGTCAGCAATAATAAATAGAGAGACAAATCAGTGACTGATTTGGCAAATCACCCAGCAATCTAGTTTGAGGTAAATGTGCTATAATGTCATGAGGTGGAAACTAGCAAGCAACAGATCTGAAAAGTTAGAAAAAGAGAGAAGGATTTTGACAGGCCAGAGAAAGGTGAAGGGAGACAGAAAATAGAACTCATGATGTGACATCATATCCAGGAAAGAAGAAGTATATGTCATGAAGTTTCAGCAAAGACATAAGCCAAAAAAATTTGAATTACAAAAAATGGAAAATATAGTAAATGAAAAGAAAGGTGCTGGAGAAACAAACAGAAAAAAACAAGAACTAAACACATGCTGTGGGGGATGTATCAGTACAGTATACTAAGTAGTTTTCCACACCTTAAGACCTATTGAAAATACATAATTTAAATAAAGAAAATACCAGTTTTGTTTGAGTAAGGAGAACATGGGAAAAAATTAACATGGAAAAAAGGAGAAATGAATCATGTAGGAAAAGAAACTTTTGAGGCACCAATAAAATTGTACAGAAGTTAAAAATTATACAAGGAGAACATTAGAAAATCATAGTAAATGGGAAAAGAATTATGAATATAAGACAAAATGTATATACATACCTACAGTAGAAAATAATTCAATTAACAGACTTGTAAATAATTATAATAATGTTCAGGAAGATGATAGATGCTGAGTAACAGAATTTGAAAGACAGCCAAAAGGGCTAAAGAACACTAGTTGGAGGCAATATCCAATTAAAAATATTAAAGTCATTTTGAAAAAATGCTTGCAATAATGTACACAGTAGAATAAATGTAATATATTTAAATATATTGATTTGACATTCGTGTTACACATCCCCAAATCCAAGAATAACTTTCTTATGTGATGATTGCAGAAGTAAGAGCCTCAAAAATGTGTTTCATAGTTAATGACTTGAATCCCTTAAAACAAAATTGTGGGAACCTTATAACACAGGCATTGTAGTATAAAATAAGCAATACTGATGTATAAATGATTATAACAGAATATTTATGGGTGAATAAATCTATTATGAAGAGCCTTCTTTGCATTAAAAGGCCTTTGAGAATGTTAAATGAAATGCAATCTCAATGCAGTCGTATTCAGGAGAGTAAGGTGAACTCTCTATCTAGTCGTTTGCATCAGGTAATGTAAGCAACGCTTTCAATCATGTTTATTGCCTGCTATGCTAGGCACTTAAATGCTGAAGAGATCAACTGGAGTTATGAATTTGTCTTCATAGTTGGAAATATATTTTCTGTCAATGATGCTGCAAAGACTCTCATGTTTTTGTCTCAGTACACAAAGTAGGCTATAAAGAAAGTCTGAGAACTAGAAAGAAAGAGACTAACTCTTTATTTAGCTGGTTGTGATGCCCTGTTAGAAAACAGCAAAAAAGGAGTTAAAAAGCACTTTACATAATCAACACAATACTAAAGTAACTGTGGTGTCACTGCCAGACACCACACTTGCTAGATGGTAGCTTAAATCGGCCGCGGTCCATTAGTACATGTCGGACCCGCGTGTCGCCACTGTGTGATCGCAGACCGAGCGCCACCACACGGCAGGTCTCGAGAGACGTACAAGAACTAGCCCGAGTTGTACGACGATGTTGCTAGCACCTACACGGACGAAGCCTTTGCTCTCATTTGCCGAGAGACAGAATAGCCTTCAGCTAAGTTAATGGCTACGACTTAGCAAGGCGCCATTAGACTTACATAGTTTGATAGTTATCGTATGAAATGTCCCATCAAGAATGCTGTATTCACAACAAGGATAAATAAAAGTTAAGTATTAGAGGAGCTGCATACTTTTCTTATTAGAATTCACTACTTATCCTGTTCCAGAATTCACGCCCGTCTGCGTTAGATAGCGTGCATTTCGGCCTCCTCTATCTACAACGTGTTGGCACATTCACCAACACATCAGTAACAATCTGGCTTTAAGATAAATAATGGTGACAAAAAGTAGAGAGACACATTGACAGAATGTATCACATGCATAAATCTAATCTCAGGATGGAAATGGATAAATACAAAGTCCCATAAACTTGTTACCACATCCACTACTGCTCTTAATCTACATAAATGACCTCACATGGAGGGTAAATAATTGTTTGCTGATGACAGAACACAATGGCGTGGGGGTCTGAAATCAACCATACCTCACACAGCTGAGATGATTACTGAACAAACTTAAACTGATTTATTACACACCACTTAAGGGGCTCCGGAACGCCCCATACTTGCAATGTAAAAATAACGCTTATAAATTACATCTTGCCTCACAAAGTATTTGAGGTAGGAAGTTGAACTTTTTACAGATTATATATTGGAATATGGGCTACAACTTAACACAGGGATTTTACAAAATTTTAGTTCAGTTATTAAAGATAATTTTTTTTCAATTGTAATGAAAATTCACAACATTTTTTTGCAATTTTTTATTTATATATTCAAAAATATACAGTTTTTTGGAAAAAGGCTGTGTTAAATTATGCAGAAGGGACTGTGTAACATTTACTGAAAGTTTGAAACAAATATGTTTGGAAGATCCTTAGAAAACATGTAATTAGTATGAGAAAATAAAAGTTTTGGGAATTGAGCGACAAAGATTGGATTAACTTTTTAGTGCATTCCAGGTCCATAGAATGGATTATCTTCATCCTCTGCAAACTCCTCCTCCAGCTTCCTCTTGTGCCTCCTCCTGTTTACCCTTGCTTGTATTTCTAGACTCTTTACAGCCCTGTCTGCAGCCCGAAGGCATTCCTTGTCTAAAGCAAGCATCGCTCGTACCATGTTAGAACCTATCTTCATTCCCATATTTCTAAATACCCTGCACCTTACAATGTTGCCATCACTGAAAGTCGCAACAGCATCATACACACCAAAGTGAAGTGTTTCTATTCCAACAAATACAGTCTTGGGGATTCTCGACCATATAACACTATTTACACTTTCATTGGGGTTTTGAGTTTTTCCGTGAATACACTTTTTCAACAGTTCAGGTGCTGCTAAGTCTCTGAAAATAGGTTTTATCACCTCCATTATTGCATGAGGCAGACTATGCTTATGAGTGTACACTTCACCAGTTAGCAATCCTTTGTTATATTTACATCAACTGTCTTCTTCTTTGGGACACAAGCTATGTTGGGGATTTTCATCGGTTGAAGAAGTATGAAAAAAAAGAGCCCAAACAGCCTTCTTCATTTCGTCGACACTTTGTGTATTTTGCCTAATAGCCATTCCATAATAGTTCTGTATTTTGTCAATTACACTGTCAGTTAACCTTCCCTTCCCATCCAACCCTTTACCATCACCGAGTTTTTGTTTTTTGTAGAAGCTTTCAGTCGCCGAAGTCTTGTTCCCATTCACTTCTGTACGTGTCCAATACACTCAAATTTCTGCACTACAACATCATCACCATAGGGCTTCAGTCCCTGAACATGTTTGAAACTTTTAGAATCACCGTCACCAAGGTAATTAACATATCGCACTTTATCACACGCCTCAGAATGCTGGAATATACTGGCAACACCAGCCACTTCCATTCCTCCACTACTGCCACTATAGTTAGCTTTGCAATTATTTTCATGTGTACCTTTATATTTTTGTGGACATCTACAATACTTTGATATTACTGCTATATCTAAAACTTTCCCTGTATACATACTGGTGGCAGATACTACACCATGAAGAGATGTGTGTCCCCGTTTATGCCAGGTACCATCGAACGCTGCAGTCAAATCTCTGTTACCATTATTTTTCATTACTGTCTCTTCCACAGCGTTCTTCATAGATTATATACAGACATCTTCTACTTTAGACCCTATTAATTTATTATAGGTCGTAAACTTGGTTGGGGGATTTGGAAGATTCGTGATGCCACAGAAAATTGCACCTGCAGTAGCACCCTTACCAACTGAACGCAAGGAATAAACAAATCTAATGTTGTGTTCGTAGATTTTGCTACCATTTTCTTCAGTTGCAGTTACTGCAACACTGTTCCAAAAGGTGGTCATGTATGAACACTTATCACATTTCAGTTGTATTTCACAAGCAAGTCCTACATGCTTTATTATGGAGAGTTCCAGACCAACTTCACTACAATGAATACATCTTACACAGTTTGAAAAAATTCCTTTGAGAACCGACATATCAAATATTTCATTCACATCCGATTCACCCATAAAACATTCATAGTTTTCACTCATTGAACCAAGCTTCTTCTTGAAGTATTTTCTTTCCCACCTAGACTGCTATGGGCAGGTGTACTTGAGAGGTTAGGTTCACTCACTTGGTTATCTTCTTTATTGTTTACAGTAATAACACATACCTTTGGCTTTCCAACATTTCTCCTTTTCTTAAAAGCCTTCAGAGGATTTCTAATAACTTTACTTTTACTCATTATTATACTTCAACAAAACAAAGACTCAAGAAACATAATTAATTACGAATATTTTCGAGATAACGACAGAGTAAATAAACATGAAACAATCGACAATCACACCAGCGATATATATTGAACCATCACAGGTTAGCCACAACACATACTTTATCTCACATCACTGAAATGTACCTGATGAACACGGACGTTAATAATAACACCATTTGACAGCAGTTTAACAGCGCCACAGTGGGTCACACCCATGTAGAACACATTTCAAAAAAAATTTAAAAATAGTTGTAGTCTTCGGAATTGAATACATTATATATCTGTTAAAAGGTAATAGTCTGCAGATTCAGAAAATGCAAAAAAGTAAAAATTGAACTTTTCATGATTTTGAGCCTTTCCGGAGCCCCTTAAATGTTAACCCCACAAAGCATCATATCATGCAGTGAAATCAAAGAAACATAATCTGCTGGTACCAGAAATAGATTTTAATCTCTATACTGAATATTAAGTAAAATACTTTGCGTAAAATTCCTTATTGTGCATTTCGATAAGAAGCTCCAATTCAGCACATAAATAATTTAGGTCCAGTCTCATTTACACTTGAAATTATCTTATTCTGCATTTATTTGAAGACAAAAGAGGTGTCTTATTTAGCACATTTTCACTCCCTGGTGTTTATAAAATTTTCTTCTGAGGCACTGTAGCTAAGACAGTCAATTCTTAATTTAATATTAGTGAACAAAAAGAACATTTTGTAATGTAGACAACTGCACAACTTACTGGTGTCTTTTAAAAAATATTGGAATACTAAAGCTGACTTTCCAACACTTTCAGTTCTTAATGGTACTTACTTCTGGTAATAAAAATCAGCTTCAGATGACCTGCATTTTACTCAGTGTAATAGAAGACACAAAATTATTTTCATACTGAATTTGCCTCCTTGTCTATGATACATAATACACTACATCATCAAAGGATTTCGACTGAAAGCTAGCAAAGTATTTATTCTTTTTCATATACCTGTCAACGACTCAACACTTCTGGCATCTGGTGAGTTGTCTCATTTATCCTTAATTATTTTAATTCTGTCAGAACTTTCCTTACTGTATTTAAGGAATAAATTATTTACAAGTAAATAGGGTCACTCTGTAGAAAACTTGCAATGCCATTAACCACAGAACTGCTTCTTGCTCTTGAGAAAGACAACAGAGTCAAATCTCAAAAACAACAAGAGAATGGTCCTTCATTAAGGAGACTCCAAATGGAACATTCAACAGAGATTTTACTGATTAATCACTAAATCATATTGATGTTATTAAACCGGAAAGTTACCAGTCCATCGGAAAGAATTGCAACATAACTTGTGACTGAGAAAGGAGTGACAGTGCCCACATAAAACATTTTACACAAAATTTACAGTTATCCAGAGCGATGAAAATATCAGTAAAGGAAATGAAACAGAGAAAGATTAAACATGTTATAACATCTCTTACTAATAACTAAATTCAGTTAGCAATTAATTCTTGTATGAATACATGGTGTCTGTTCTTTCGGACATGTCAGAAAGAAACGACACCACACTTTCATACAACTGATTCGCCTTGATGGACAATGAATACACCATCTTCAGTGCAGATGCACAATTACATTTGAACTCCCGTGAAAATCTCAAAGCACTGAACGTGGAAGACATGGAGGGGGACTGTGAATGGGTGGCACTAGGCGGGAATGTGGGTTGGCCAAGAGGAGTACCAAGATAGTCCACACAATTGCAATAAATACTGTGGCAGGGTGGTGCAGTGGTTAATGCAACTGTCTAGTAAGCAGGAGATCCTGGGTTTGAATTACAGTCCGACACAAAATTTCGCTTGTCACTGCTAGTTCTGCAAATTGTCCTGATGCAACTGACATCTATAGTTCTTCCCTTTCCTGTCATTCACCCCCTTCATCTTCAGTTTACATAAATATTTTTCTTTGTTATTTCTATGTTGCTTGGATCATAATTGCAACCTATTGCTAGGATATGTAATGTGTCAGCTTTAAAGCTACAGTCCACTTTTTCAATGAGAAATTCTCAAACATACTACCTATTTCTTGAGCTACATTTATACTTAGCTATGTTCAATCTCTCTCTCTCTCTCTCTCCCCCCCCTCTACCCTCTCTCTTTTTTTTGCGTACACGCGCGCACACACACACGCACACACCCGCACACACACACACACACACACACACACACACACACACACACACAGAGAGAGAGAGAGAGAGAGAGAAATCTTTTCATTGCGCATTCAAAAATTCTCCTATGGAGTGTAACATGAAGCGGATATGACTTCCTTCTGTGTTTGAAGCTAATTTTAAATTTTATTGTCTATTACACTTTTTTACATCACTTAGAAGTGTTCAAAGACACTTATGGTTAAATACAACACTTGTTCCTGTTACATGCTATGGCTGGGTGAAAGCGTGTATGTCTTTCTTGCTCCTAGTATTAGATTTACAAATGAAAATTTTATTTCCAAATTGTGGTTGGCTGTTGAAAATAAACTTCATATGGAGCAATTCTACTGAAAGATTGTTGTCAGTATGTCCAGTTGTTTAAAGAGCTTACTGTAATGCAGCGTGATAACAACTGTCAAATAAAAGTAAATAAAAATAAAATTCATTATGAATGTTAATCTTGAAAATCGCAGATAACTCGGATTGTTTAAAAAAATTGTGGTTGTAAAGTTTGCTCCTTGTTGTTATTCAGCTGCAGTTGATTCTTCCTGTAAATTTCTTAAATGATAATGGTCCAGACAACACCAGTGTTTTAGTAATGTGAAAAGTCACAAAGGAAGATTCAGGTGTACACAAATTTATTTAACGTCACATCACATAGTGCAGCTCAAAATCTCACACTGTTTTGACTCTCATACATGATCTCTCAAGGGTCTTATACACTCTCAAACTATTTGAAAATCATTGCACATAGTAATTTAATTAATTACAATCATACAAGTAGGAAAAGGTTATCATTCCAAGACTGCAAGTGAAATACATGAAATAAGACACAAAGTAAAGTACATATTTGTCATGTTCATGAAAAAATAAGTGAAACGATTCAAATAAACAAGTCTGATTACATTTTTATTAATTACTGAAACTGACATAGTCCAAGTATTCCTCCCTTGCTTCCTGCTTGAAATATGAGTGTGAGGAGGAAGTCTGGGTCAGTTACACCAAACAACACTCCCAATTTGCAGTAGTTGCTCCTGAACATATCAAAGGCTTACACAGAACTTACATGGCGGAACTGCACAAAGATAATGTTTAGCTTAGTTCAAAGACGATACTCAGATCGATTCTGGTGTCGACCTCATTGGTGCCACATAGCCCCCCCCATCCCCCTGCAGTATGGAGTACTCTTCAGAGGCCAGGGTGGCGGGGGGGGGGGGAAGGTGACTATGGCATCAGCAGGGGTGGTCTGTGGTGGCCGGACCACGGTCAGCCCGACAGCATCGTCGGGGAGCTGTGTAGGTAGATGTCGTGAAGGAAGATTCGGTGACCGAACCTGGAAGTTGTTGAAGCGCGCCGGGCATCGTGTATCATCGTGTAGTATTATAGAGATGTTGTGGATTATGTCTGGGGGACAGGCACAAACACCTCGAGTGAGGGCACGTTCAAGATGGGGGGGGGGGGATGAGAAACCTCAACAGGGCAAGGCAGGGGACGGTGTAGAGGCCGAAGGGACCGGCGAAGGGCCCAGTGGTGAGGGTATGATCATAGGTAAGCTTGACAGAGTGCGTGACACCGAAGTAGGGGGCTAGGTCAGAGGAGTGCTCGACAATTGGAGCTGGAAGTCACTTGAGCGAGTGTGTAAGTCCGATGTGGAAGGAGTGGTCGGAGCGTCGTGAGCCACAACAGTGAGTGGCGTAGTCGTGGCCTGAGGGGGGGTAGAAGCAGGCTCGACATGAGCAGGCTTAAGTCTGTTGAGAGAGACTGTAACAGCTGAATCTTTTATCTGGTTGTCATAGGTGTTGGCTGAGCATTGGGGAACTTGGTATGGGCCGGTATATGGAGGTTGGAGGGGAGCATGGACAGTGTCATCTCGGAACATGACGTATTCGCAATTGTCCAGAGATTTCGGGACTTTAACCTTAGGGTGGGAGTGGCTGGCAGGCAGAGGGATATATGGGTTGGTGAAGTGGCGTCTGACGCAGTCCACAAGTTCGACAGGGAGAACAATGTTCTGGCCGGCTAGTGTGCCTTTGAGGACTTCCTTATAGATCGCACGAATGCCGAGTAGCACAAGGGGAGGACCTCCATCCATAGAGAGTAGTGGCATCAAAGAGCTGCCTTGAAAGTGCGGTGCCAGCGCTAAACTAGCTCGTTACTTTGCGGGTGATATGCTGTGGTATGGATGCGCCTGATGCTGCAAATGTTACAAATCTCATTGAACAGGGCCAACTTAAATTGTCTGCCTTGGTCAGTCATGATGATAGCTGGATATCCGAAATGCGATACCCATGACTCAACAAAAACTCGAGCAACAGTTTCTGCCATAATATTGGGGAGGGGGACAGCCTTGACCCAAAGTTGTTTGGCCGATAGATGAGAGAACATAACAAGAGCCGTTAGAGGGGGGGTAGAGGACCGATAATGTCAATATGAATATGCTGGAAACGCCCAGGAGGGATCGAAAAGGCGCTGAATGGGGGGTGAAGTGTGCTTGTGTACTTTGCATTGTTGGCACGTGACGCAGGAACGTGCCCATTGCTGGCAATCCTTGTTGACATTTCTCCACACAAAGTGCTCTGCTAATAGGTAGGCGGATGCACAAACACCAGGGTGGGCTAAATTATGCAGTGCATTGCAGACAGCTCGATGGAGCGTGGTTGGAATGTGGGGGCGTAACGTGCCCGTACTGTCGTCGCACCAGATCTCACCAGAAATGCCAGGGAAGGTGGTGTGGACGAAGTGTAGTGAAGAGTTAGGGTCTGAAATCAGGCTTTGTGTGTCCTCGTCGGCGGGTTGGAGGTTACGCAGGTCAGAGAGGTCTAACAGCGAATGGATGGCATCGACTCATGAAAGGAAATCAGCAACTCTATTGTCAGCACCCTTTATGTGTAGGACATCGGTAATGAACTGAGATATGAAGTCCATGTATCTGAAGCGGCAAGGAGGCAGGTCAGCTGGTGGGTTTGTAATGGTCGCAGCCAGGGGTTTTTGGTCTGTTAAAACATAGAAAGGGCGTCCCTCAATGTCAGTCATAAAATGTTTGATCGCTTCGTAGACCGTGAGCCACTCCCTGTCAAACGCGGAATATTTCCGTTGTGCATCGGTGAGCTTGCGTGAGAAGAACTGCAGAGGCAAAGTCTGGTCATCGATTGTCTGGCTAAGGACAGCGCCGATGGCAGTATCACTCACGTCTGTGGTGATGAAAAGCTGTGCATTGGGATGAGGATGCGGAATGCTGCAGGCCTCGGCAAGAAGATTTTTGATGGCAGTGAAAGAGTCAGTCACAGCAGGGGTCCATGGAACGGGCCAAGATCCAGAAGTGTGGGTGCCTGCCAAGGTGTCCATCAGTGGAGTCTGAATCTCTGCAGCCCAAGGTAGATGTTGGTGATAATAATTAACCATCCCCGGAAAGCACCGGAACTCTTTGAATGATGCAGGTCTAGGTAGGTTTAGTATTGTTTGTACTTTCTCAGGGGGCGATGAAATGCCATCGGCAGAGACCTGAAAACCGAGAAAAGTGACAGTGGGTTGATGTAGCTGCAATTTGTCCTGGTTGGTCTTGATGCCTGCTGCCGTGAGAGTGTTCATAACAGTTTGCACATGTCGAATGTTATCCTCGATGGAGGAGCTGAACACAAGAATGTCATCAAGATATGCAAAGCAGAATTTTAGTTTGAATAGCACTTCGTTGATGAAGCGTTGCCAGGTCTGGGTTGCGTTTTTCAGACCAAAGGGCATGAATCGAAATTGAAATAACCCGATCGGGGTGGTGATTGCTGTCTTCTCGATGTCTTCAGGTGCCATGGGCATCTGGTGGTATGCCCGTTTGCAATTAATGGCAGAGAACGTGGTCGCACCTGTGAGAGAACTGGTAAAGTCGGCAATGTTGGGTATGGGGTAGGTGTCCATAATAGTTCATACGTTTAGTCGACGGTAGTATCTGCACATGCGCCATGACCGGTCTTTCTTGGGTGTCATATGTATGGGCGTAGACCAGCTACTGGCAGAGGGTTCAATGACACCAGAGTTTAGTAGTTCAGAAATCTGTTTTTTAAGGTCGGAGAGGCGCTCGAGACAAAGTCGATGTGGTTTACCGGAGATTGGGGGGCCTGGCGTGTGGCAAAGCTTGTCAACCGTGCCGTTGGTGACGACGGAAATGTTGCCGGCAGCACAGGAGGCGGTTTGTTTACAATGTGTGGCGGGCGGGGCAGGCGAGGCGTGGTCATGGTGTTCGGAGCCACTCGGCAGATCCGACGGGAGCCGAGGTGGTGAAGTGTCCCAGGAGTCAACGTGACAAGATGTCCATCAGCACAAAGCAGTGACACCATGGTCGGGTGAGCTCAGTAGAGCTCGTGAAGCGTTAGTGAGTCCACTGTCCAAGGGCGCGGCCTGTGGCAGCACGGTCACAGTCGAAGCGCTAGGCGTGAGTGCACTGTTTGTTTTGTCAGTGGTAGTCGCACGGTGAGGTGCAGGAGCCAAAGTTGCACAGTTTGAGATGCTGTCCGCGAGGGGAGGGGTAGGAGCTGTCAGTTCGGGAACACATGATGCTTGTAGCGCATGTGCACTCGTGTCCGGCCGAGTGTCAAATGCTGCAGTGTTAAGGGGGTGTGGTCTTGTGGAACTGTTAGTGCACGCTATGGTAGACTAGATAGCACAGTTGCGAGGGGTAGCGTGAGGTAAGCACACGGAGGCTCGATTGCTGGGACTACAAGCAGATTCGTCGCACTTACTGACCTCGCTTTGTCCTTGCTGCAGTGTCTGTAATTCCTTTGCTGCGTCGGAGAGCTGGAGCTGAGTTTCGTGGAGCCAGAGGAAGAGCTTGAAGTTTTCCTTGTGTAGGCGAGCGACATTTTTGAGCTCGACAAGGCACTTATGCGTGATTTCTTGTAAGGTCGTCGGCAGACACGTGCATGTACGGATGAGATGAGCCAGGATCGATTTGTCACGGGGGGGTTTGCTCGATGGAGCACAGGGGAAGTGGTTTGTCGTTGCCTAGTTGCTCGACGTGGAGCACTTGCCGTATTGCCACCTCTGCTGAGCGTGCAAGCCAACGTAGAACTGTCTTTTTGGCTAGAGTGTACTGGGTAGATGAGTCCGGGGTGTCGATCAGGTCAGCAATCAAGTCCTCCTGGTTATGCAGGTGGGTGATGAGGCACAGAAACCTGGCTGAGTTATCAAGTTTGTAATAGTCGAACACTTCGTCCGCAATTTTGAACCAGGTAGTAGCTGTGTCGGGATTAAATGGCGGCAGCGTCGGTAAACATTAGAGAATGTTTGGAAGAACAGGTTGAGTTGAGTTCGTCAGGCACTGCCTGAAACGAGCTGTTGTTGCTGTAGTATTCCAGGAGAGTGTGCCTCCAGGGGATATGGTAACGACGGCTGTTCGGGTGGCAGCGTGAAGGTGACACGTTGTGGTTGATCGCGATCCGTCACGCTGTGGAAGACCAACGTGGATGAGGCACCAAGATGTGCCGAGAACGGTAGCAGAAGCTCGACTGGAGCTGGCACGTGGGTGACAGGTGAGAAAAAGTTCAAAGTTGGAGAGCACGTGTTAGTCCGTGGAAAGCTCAACGTATGATCAGAGCTGGGACCACCTGTGCTGCAGGAAGGCTGCGGAGGTGCGGGCTGTCCAGAAGCACAGTGTGGAAATGATGTCGAACATGGGGTGGAACGTGTGAAACTTCACTGTTCATAGTCACTCCACTCAAAACGGTGTGCGGATAAGGTGAATGTCATGGCACAAAACACTGAGGCATAGTAGTAGAACGGAGGTGGAGGTCAGGCACAGATAACAAGTAATTGTTCCTGTTGCAGGCCAAGGTATTGAAGTAGGAAGATAAGTGCTGATGCTGAACCGAGGCAGGTGCGGGCATGGTCAGATGCTGAGTAGGTTGACCTGTGAACGAAGCAGTTCTGGCCACGTGGCCGATATCCGCGTGGTGTTGGACGGATTGCGGCATGGGAAATCGTTGTCCTGGCGGTGGTAGGTTGTCCAGCGAAGCAGTTGCAGAAATCGGCATTGGCCCCGCACTGCAAGGAGATCCGTAAGAGGGAACTTAACCGTCGATGAGGGAGGGCACATGTGGTGGGAACAAAGGCGTCTGGTAGCCAGAGTCATGCACACTCCTAATCTCACTTATTGTTGCAGGCTCGAAAACGTCCGGCGAAATCATTGTAATCGTCAAGTGAGATGCATCATGTTGCATTCCTGGCGGGTGTACATTGCCCGCAACACGATGCATGTCGATGACAAAATCCGGCGTTAGGCATTGGGCCGAAGTCATTGTTCGAATGTCGTGTTGATGTAAAACACGTGAAAATACCCGACGTGGAGGCTGCCAACATGGTAAAATGGCGAAAACGGAAGATGTTACAACTCAGGGTCGCCAGTGAGGAGGAAGTGAGGGTTGGTTACACCAAACAACACTCCCATTTTGCAGTAGTTCGTTTATTCAATTGAACATATCAAAGGCTTACACAGAACTGACATGATGGAACTGCACAAAGATAATGTTGAGCTTAGTTCAAAGACGATACTCAGATCAATTCTGGTGTCGACCTCATCGGCGCCACAAGTGCATTATTTTTTAGCGTAGACAGAATTCCAATACATAATCCAGTAGCTGAAATAACAGTTTTTGCATTATCAGTTAGTTTCATATTGTGAATTACAGTAATTATGAAGTAATTGGGTGCTGTTATGGTAAACAATAGTATAGAAAGTTGACAGTATGACAAACAGAGTTGTTACAGGTTCCTACAATTATAAAGTACAGCATATTTGTTGCTTTATCTGTTATCAAATTGTTTTTAGGTTAAAGGTCCAAATTGCAATCAACAAATTGACTATACATGTTCCTACAAATGGATGGACATAGTATTAACCAACACTTTTTCATGAAGTTGTTGAAAATCACACTGCAGAGTTCAAAAGGGGGAATTTCACAGAAGTGAGTGCACATATAGAGATGGTTATATTATCACCAATATTCTGAGATCCACCAAGTGAAGAGTGTGCTGAGTATACCACATTTCTTTACCTCTCACCATGGACAATGCAGTGACCAATGGCTTTCACTTAATAACAGAGCAGTGGCATTTTCGTAGAGTTGCCGGTGCTAACAGACAAGCAACACTGCGTGAAATAATTGCACAAATCAGTGTGGGCTGTATGATGACTGTATCCATTATGACAGTGCAGCAAAATCTGGCATTAATGGCTTCTGGCAGCAGATGACCGACAAGTGTACCTTCGCTAATGGCACGACACTGTCTGCAGCACTTTTCCTGCGAAAGCTGGTGGGTCCTCCATAATGGTGTCGGCTGTGTGTACATGCAATTGAGGTGTTCTCTTATCTTACTGAGCTGATCATTAATTGGAAATGGCTTTGTTTGGCTGCTTGGAGACCATTTGGAGCCATTCGATGATGGAATTTTTTGGGATGACTATATGCCACATCACTGGCCTACAATTGTTCTCGATTGGTTTGAAAAATATTCTGGATAATTTGAATGAATGATTTGGGCACTCACATCACCCGATATGAATCCCATCAAACATTTATGGAACAAAGTCAACAGGTCATGCACCAGCAAAACTTTTGCAATTATGGATGGCTATAGAGGCAGCATGGCTCCATATTTCTGAAGGGGACTTCCAACGACTTGCTGAGTCAATACCATACCAAGTTGCTGCACTGTGCTATGCAAAAGGATGTCCAACATGATATTAGGAGGTATCCCATGACTTTTGTTACCTCAGTAGACATATATAGGTCCTGCCTAATGATTTAACGGGGAATGTGATGGAAAATAAACATTTATTTAAAAAATCATTACAGCCATATTTATTAGTGTTCAAATGTAAAATTTTGCATGTGTAAAGCAAAAAAGCTGTGTTTTAATGGAAAAATATAATAAAGTATGCAGGATTAATATTTTGCCAGAAAACTTAATTTTTAATTCTTTAATTGTCTTTTTTATAAAAAAAGCCATAACTCAAATTATAATGATGCAATTAATCTGAAAATTTTATTGTAATGTCCTGAGAAGGTTAAAAGACTACTGAACTAAAGTTATTAATTTATGGTACAAATTGTATCATTAACAGAATTTTTAATTTTGCACATCCAAAATTAACTTTTTTTCTACATACAATCATCTAAAAATCAGAATGTAATTGCAGGATCTCATATTTTTTAGTTCCAGAGAGACAGCAAGATGTTGCAAACAGTTCATGAGAATTTCATAGCATTAGCAAATATACTTTTTGAGAAAAGGTTTGTAATAATGTACAAAATGAAAAACAGAGGAAATGAGGTTCAAAGATTTTCTTCTCATACTTCTACATGTAATAAGCTTATCTCAATTTACTGATACTCTTCATTCTCCATGTTTGTCTTCTCTCCTCTTTGAATTGGCCTGCCTGTACTTACAAGTAAGAAACTGATTTGTTAGCTTCCTTGATCCTGCTCTCGTTGATGGTGTAAAACATTTTTGTTACAAACACACCAAGATCTATACCAATTCTCTTCAGCACTTCAATTTTGCCTTTATTTCCATTACTGTAACATAAAATTGCATCATAGACACCTATTTTGAGTACTTCAAGTCCACAGAATGTCCTTTTTGAGCATCTAATCCCAATTAAATTACTGAGGCTCTGATTTGCATTTTGTGTCTTTCTGCGAAGGAACTCTCTCAATAAATCAGGGTTTGCAAGAAACCTGAACATGGGCATAATTGCATTCATAACAGTTGCTGGTAATAAGTGTTTGTGGGAATACGTCACACTTCTGTTGTTGAACTTACACCAATCGTCTTTCAGAAACAGATTGTGCATTAGTGTTTGGTCAGTGGATAGTTTACGGAAAAAAATGGCCCACACAGCATGACTCATTGCCTCGAAATTATGTGTGTTTTTCCTGATAGCTCTTCCCTAAAATAACTGAAGAGAATCAATCTCTTACAGAGTAAGTCTGCCTTTTCCTTCTAGTGGTATTCCATCCTCAAGTACTTCACCTTTCTTCTCTTTCAGCAAGCGACAAAGCCTGCCACAAACCTCTTTTGGATGTGGCCAACACATTCCAGCTTTTCTATTGTTGTATTGTATGGATTTTTATCTGCTACACCTTTGAACAAAGATGAGTTGCCATTACCAGGGTATTTAGATTATCTAACACCATTCTGGTCCTCAGATCTGGAGAACATCTTCATAAATGCAGCAGCCCCCATGCCACGATTTGAGCCACTGTAATTTTTAGAGCATGCTGCTGCATGCTTTTCTTGTCACTGTTTCTCACTGTCTTCATTGTTGATCATTTTCCTTGTTGCACACTGGTGGCAGTATTTAGATATAATTTCTACATCTAAAACTTTACCTGAGTCATTACCAATAACTGATGCAACACCATATGGAGATGTGTGACCCCTTTTCAGCCAGGTCCTGTCTACAGACTCATACAGGTCAGTAACTGTCATGAATATCTGCCCCAGGATCTGTTTCTTTTTGGTTTACTTCCACAATTCTTCCATTGCTTTCTTCAGAGAAACTTGGGCAGTATTGCATACAGCATCAGACATTTCTTTATTTATTTTTTCAAACCTTGCACAAAATGGAGGCATGTTCAGAAAACCACACAATAAATTACCTTCTTCCCTGCCCTGTCCAAGGCATATCAGAGCATATGCTAACCTAAAACTGCTTTAAAAAAATACAGCTTTTTGGAGGAGGAAAATGAAAATTTATAGCCACATGAATTACAAATTAATTTAGAATCACAAGCTATTCCCACTCTTATTTCTTTCTTCAACAACAATCATGCATTCTGTATAGCCCTATTGTCATGCTTTTCCAAAGTGATAGAAACAATAATGAAAATCAGGCTTTTGAGCTATCTAAGTAAATTCAATCTCCTCTGCAATGACCAGCATGGTTTCAGGCATGGTAGAGGTACAGAATCTGCAATAGCACAATTTACAAAAACAGTTTTAGAAGCACTAGATGAGAACAGCTATGCAACTGGCTTTTCCCAGACCTGTCTAAGGCATTTGATACCGTTGACCACCAGAAGCTGTTGCATAAATTAGAGGCACTAGGAGTAAGAGGAGAGGTTCTCAAATGGTTTCATTCATATCTAGAAAACAGAGTACAGTTAGTAGAGATCACACATGTCCCCAGTGGATCAAAGTACATTGAGAAACATATATGTGATCCACAATGTATCAATATTGGGGTCCCTCAAGGAAGTGTACTAGGCCCTGTATTATTTCTGGCATGTATAAATGATTTCCTGCAACATATCAGCCATGGAGAGAAGATATTGTTTGCGGATGACAGCAACATAGTAATCACCAGTAAGACACCAGCACAAATGTTGGAAAATTCTACTGAAGTGCTGAGGGATGTTCACAAATGGTTTCAGGAAAACAAAGTAACTCTCAACGAAAAGAAAACAAATACAATATGCTTTAAAATGAACAGAAAACAGAGTCTCTTACATTTAAAACTAGATAACATATCCATAGATGATGTACCTACAACAAAATTCTTAGGGTTGCACATTGACAGCCAAATGAAGTGGAATGATCATGCTATGAAACTCTCGAAAAAGATATCCACAACATGTTATGCACTTAGAGTCCTTGTATCCGCATGCAGTAGTGAATGTTTGAGAACTATATACTTTAGTTATGTTCATTCAGATATCAGTTATGGTATTATTTTCTGGGGAAACAGTGCTCAGAATTTACAAAGAGTATTTAAAATGCAAAACAGAGCAATAAGTATTATAACAAAAAGCAGTAAGCGGGCCCACTGCAGAGAACTTTTCAAAATGTTAGAAATTCTAACTGTTCCTTTATATTCCAAACCATAGTGTACTTAAAGAAAAATATAGAAAATTATAGCACAAATTGCAGTTTTCATAACTATAGTACAAGAACAAGTCACTGTCTTCACCCAGACAGGAAGAATAAACTTAAGAGTCAAACTAGCTTCTCGTATGAAGGTGTAAATCTGTATAATAAACTGTCACAGAAAATAAAAGAAGCAGTTAACATGTACCGTTTTAGGAAAAATCTTAAATTATTTTTGCAGGAACACTGCTTTTACACTATAAGTGAATTCCTTAGTACAAAATGATTGTAAATAGCTTTTGTTTCACAATATTTTGATAAGCAGGAAAAATGTATAAATATATGAATGTATACAACTGACAACATCCATACATTTTAAAATGTCCACCGATGGGTAAATAAATAAATAAATAAATTTTTACAGCTAACACATGAACGTAGAAACTTTATAGCTTGGCAGAGAAGCTCTAAATCAAAAAGTCTGAATCCAGTGGAATCCATATCAACATTATTCAAGTACCTGTACAATTCTCCTGTCCTGAGTTTCGATGCTGAAGCTGAGAGCCTATGTCATTCGTTTTGAGCTGCTTCCTCTTTTTTGTTGGTAAACCAATTTCAATGAAACTTCCATTTCCTAAACACAGTTTTTCCACCACCCATTATGCATAAATCTTGACTTCCACATAAAGGTTTCTGAATCCAACCTCCCACTGACTAATAGTTGTTAGTATTCTCAAAACGTAAATAAACAACGTGGAAGAAAGTTTTCAGGCAAAGATATAGATGCCAGCCACAGATATAAATGTCAGCCAAAGGCATCAACAAAAAAACATGGCCTTCACACTGACAAAAATTCCACTGAAGCAAGCAGTTTCCCAAATGTCGGAAAAGGTGGGGGTGGCTGCCAGTGCAGAGTTAATGAGTTCAACAATTTAAAGGTATTTCTAAAACCACTATCATGATAAAATTACTACACACACAACACTTCCTCTGGAAGTGATTGGTCATGTGACACAGTAATGTTATGTATAGAATGAAACTTTTTCAACTTTTCCTCATCAGTTTTATTCTTTAACATAACTCATTTTCAGTAGTGTTGGAATGAGGAGATAACTGTGTAGATTACGAAAATGATATTTTTGAAAAATCGATTTTTTGGATCAAAATCCATTACATCCCCATTTTGTGTGAGAGGTCGCAGGGCCTGAAGATAACGCATACGGATAGTTGAAGACAAAATTGATCCACCACCTATCTGCATCACAAGAAGAGCGCATCCATCAGTTATTAACTCAAGAAGAAATTGTAGACCATAGTCTGTCACAGTATCTTAGAAGTAAAATTGACTCTGGTACAGTACCTGATCAACTGCTACGTACAAGCTGGAGCAGTCGCTTACCTCCATCTATCAAGTTGATTATCGCGACACTGTTGGACACACACACACACACACACACACACACACACACACAATCAATATGTAGGTGGGAGATGCTGGCATAGTTGGTGTGGGCCTCTGGGTCGTTTCTGTTGTTCTGTTGCTTGGGTTGGCGCTGGAACAGGCAGTGGGTGAGGCAGCAGTTGTCTGTTTGCTGGGGGTAGGTCGTGGAAAATATATGCCGGTTTGACTCTGTCAAAAGTTACAGTGGTACGTTTTCCATTCAGGAGACTGTTCAGTGCCAGGCCTGAATGGCTGTGGGGTGCATATCTACTGGATGAGCTCTCTGACACACCTAACAAGCATAGAAGGAACCTCTTCTCATCTTGGTGCTGCTTCTATGAAATCACAAGATAGTCTCAGCACTTCCCCATATACTAGATCAGCTGAGGAACCGCCCAGGTTGGGTCTGTATGCGTTTTTGGAGTCTGAGTAGGACGATTGGTAAAGCCTCAGTCCACCCAGTCGCATGGCACATCAGGGCTGCTTTTAGGGTGCATTACCATTGTTTCACCATTCCATTGCTTGCCAGGTAGTAGCTGGCTGTCCAGAGATGGTTCATGCTGCAAAGTACTGACAGTTTTGTGAACAATTCTGACTTGAATTGTCTGCCTCTGTCGGTTGTAACATGGAGTGGGCAGCCAAACCGCGATATCCAATGTGAAAAATTGGTACTGCTTCCAGCCAACGAGTGAATCTGTCGATGATGCTGAGCAGGTAGCATTCAGCGTTTGAAGGTGGCTGTGGTCCAATGATGTCAATGTGAACATGTGTGAATCACACTGTGACATCGTGGAAATTACCTAGAGGTGCATGTACGTGTCTGCTGACTTTACTGCATTGGCGCTGGAGACAACACTTCGTCCACTCTCTACAATCCTTCTTTGTTCCTGATCACACGGAGCGATCTAGAACCAGACGGAGCATAGATCATGCACCTAGGTTGCTCAGACTGTGTAGGGATTCGTACGCTTGCTATCGGAAGTTAACAGGCAGGTATGGACACACCACAATAGAGTTGCACGCCAGCGCCTGGAATGTATACAGGTTGTAGTCGTGATGGAGCCTGTGGTCTTGCAGCTCTTGGTCTGACCTCTGTGCTTCTGTGAGTGCCATCCAGTCCAGTGTAGAGACACTGCCGATGTAAGAGAGACCGTGCACCATGATATTGTCGATCCCAGAAATGTGTGTTGCCTTGGCAAGCAGTTCAGATTATTTTGCTGGAAGGCGAATGTCAGTGGCTTGTTGTCTGTAAATATTGTGGGGCCTTGACATGAGGATAAAAGTATTTGGACAGCCTCACACATTGCCAGCAGTTTGTGGTCGTACACACTCCATTTCTTTTGCGAGGTGATCAGCTTTTTTGAGAAGAAAGTTAGCAGCTGCCAGGCCTCACGAATGTGTTTGTTGAAGCACGCCGCCTATTGCTGTCTGTCTTTCATCTACAACCGCAGCCAACAGTGAATTCGGCTCAGGATGTGCATCCACTACCACTTGTTTTGTTTTTCCAAAAGTCTCGACCAAGTCATCCAGCAAGGTAATTGCATATTGCCTTTAGCCTTCAGGTCCACCAGCGTGGTTGTCAGTGGCTCTCTAACTTCAGCTGCATGCGGCAGATGCCGCCAATAAAAGTTCAGCATGCCTAGGTAGCATTTTAACTCCTTACGTGTGTCTGGCTGGGGCAGCTGGCGGATAGCCTCTATTTTATCCAGCAATGGCAGCGAGCCTGAAGGAGTAATGCGGTGGCCTAGGAAATCAACTTGTGACTGTCCAAAGATACACATTGCCACATTCAACACAATTCTGTACTCACTTAGTCAATGAAAAATCTCAACAAGATGCAAGCGATGTTCTTCTGGTGAGGCTGAGAAGAGCAAAATGTCGCTTAGGTAAGCGAAACAGAATGACGGCCTCCCAACACTGAATCGAAGAACTTTTGCCATGTTTGAGCTGCATTTTGGAGACTCAGAGTCTCAAATTTGCTTTCAAATAAGCCAAACAGCTTAATAATTGTAGTATTCGGTATATCTTCATCTGCCACCAGATCTGTGCGTAGGCCTTGGCGCAATCTAGTACACTATCCATGCAAGTGGCACTCAATGCGTTGTTGAAGTTGAGCAGAGGTATCGGGGACTCTTGTGCCAGTCGTGGTCGGCAGGAGTTCGGCACCCCTAAGTTGTCTTAATATAGTGCACGGTGTTGTGCCTGACATCCTCCAGTAAGCCCGGTAGATTTGTTAATACTGGAAAGTCCTTCAATAGTGCGGTGTACTCATCGTCAGGGTCGGTAATCACCTGGGCAGATGTCACCATTCTTGCCACAAAATCCAGCACTATCATTTGCAGACGTAGAGGCAAATTACTTTTACTCAGGCGTTCCTGCAGATGCATCTAAATTTGCATTGGTGGTGAGCCATTTGGAGCAGCAACATGCAGCAAATGTGCAAGATATCATCATCACACCACCTGAAGGGAATGCATATGAGCAGCTGAAGATAGAACTGATCTGCCGTGTATCTGCATCACAAGAAGAGCACATCTGTCAGGTAGTAATGAAGAAGATATTGGAGAATGAAGACCGTCACAATATCTGTGATATCTTAGAAGTAAAATTGACACTGTTATCATACCCAGTCATCTGCTGCATACGATCTTGTCAGTTGCTTATCTCCATCTAACAAGGTGATTACTGTGACACAGTTGGAGATGTTGTTAGTCGCCGTGTTAGAATTGATCAACAAGGTGTTGGATGCCGTCTCACCAGTGCCTATTATGCTATCAGCCAGGCAGTGCACAAGTACAGCCACCGCAGTAACACAAGCTGAGTACAATGCATTAACAGCAAAGGTTGATCAACTGATGCAACAGATTAGCTGGCTGGTAGCATGTTGCAGCACCCGTGGAGATCACAGCTGCGCAAAATACACGAGACACTCCCATAGCAGGGCTGTGTCCCACTCGCCTGTACAATCACCTGATGTACAGTGGGTCATGTGCTGGTACTACTGGGATTTTGGGGAACGTGCACAACGTTGCACCAAACTGTGTGTATTCCGAAATGCCAGCGGCAATTGAACGTAGGTGCTTTGTCTGATTTCTGTTCTCCCAATAGCTGACTGCACATCTAGTGGTCATTTTGTACATTTTTGCTAACAGCATGACAGTATTACACAAGACCTGATTCATTTACACTGTTGCTAAAGATTGTTTTTTTGCACAATTGTAATGAGATTGTTCTCATTGAACCATTGACTCAGTAATGACATAAGTGGTTTAATGTTTTGACCTTGGTTAGCTTTGTCTGCACCTATTACCAGAATACTTGTGTCATCTGCAAATAGTGTAGCATGCCCTGAAGTATGCTTTGTGTTAATGTCGTCAATATATAACAGAAACAGTATGGGTCCCAGGATTGAGCCTGGTGGAACACCATATTTAACTGGCATTTTCCTAGAGGAGTGCACAGTACACTGATGAACATTAGTATTTTTTTTTTTTTCAAATTTCATTTCAACTATTTGTACTCCATTTCTTAGATATGATTCTAACCATTGGTTTGTAATTCCTCTCACACCTTTGTTAGCTAAAGTTCTAAGGAGTATGGTATGGTCAGTAACATGAAAAACTATAGACACATGTAAAAAAAATACCACTAGTAATTTCTTTTTTATCTAAAGATTTTAAGGTTGTGTTGAGATATTCATACATTGCTGTGTTTGTTGTTTTAGCTTTAGTAAATCCTTATTGGTATTCTGATATTACAGAGAATCTGTTAATAAAACTGTCTAATCTGGTGTAAGACAATTTCTCAAATATTTTTGAAAATGTGCTGAGTGGTGCTACTGGGCTGTAATTAGCTATATCATTTTCTGGTCCCTTTTTGTAAAGTGATGTAGCTTTATCAATCTTTAGGATGTCAGGGAAAAGTCCATTACTAAAGGATGCATTAATTATAACAGTTAATGATTCTACAGTGTATTGCCCACAATTCTTTACAATAAAATCTGGTACGTTGTCACTGCCATTGAAGTATTTATTCTTTAGTTTTTTTGAAACTGCGAGCTCTTCAGTGTTTGAGGCTTTTTGGAGAAACATTGACACTTTTGTGTGTTGGGTGTTGAGCACTGGCTCTATGGCAGTTACTGTTTATCAGGTTTTCAGCTATGGTACTGAAATAGCCATTAAAAAGATTTATGATTTTTCCTAGTTCTGATGTCAACTCATAATGTAGATTCAGTTTCAAATTTTGTGTATAGAATGTTGGTTGTTGTTGGTTTCATTTTTCACAACTTTCCAAATGCCTTTCATTTTATTTTTTGAGTCTGTTATTAATTTATAATTACATAATTTTTTGCTTGCTGAATTACTTTTTTATAGACAGAACAGTAAGACTTGCAGTATGTTCTAGACTTATCATCCACCATATGCTGTTTCAGATAGTTCTTAAGTTAGTGCTTTTTTTGGCTAGAGATTTTTATCTCTTTTGTTACCCATGAATTTACCCATTTTTTTTTTAAATTCTCCTTGACTATAATGGAAATGCAATATTGAAAAAGTGAAGAAATGTTTTATGTAATTAAACATGCTATTAACATCATTTTTTCATAGTAAATAATATAAATCAGTGGTGTTCATAGCAGTTGTGCTAATGCAAATTCCAAATACAAACATTGAGTCCTAATTCAATACATATATGGCCACCTACCTAATAGCTGGTACGTCCTTTCACACGGATAATGGCTGCAACCCATAGTGGCATGGAAACAATGAGGTCTTGGTAGGTTGCTGGAAGGAGTTGGCACCACATCTGCACGGACATGTCACCTAATTCCAGTTGGGGGTCGATGAGCTCTGATGCCACATTCAGTAATATTCAGATCTGGCAAGATGAGAGGGGGGGGGGGGGGGGTCAGCACATCAATTGGAAATTAGCACAGTGTTCCTCACACCACTCCATCACACTGCTGGCCTTATGACTCGGTGCATTATGTTGCTGAAAAATGCCACTGCCATCGGGAAATATGATCGTCATGAAGGGATGCATGTCATCTGCAACCAGTGTGTGATACTCCTTGGACATCATGGTGCATTGCACAAGCTCCACTGGACCCATGGATGCCCAAGTGAATGTTCACCAGAGCATAGTGGAGCTGACATCAGTTTGCCTCTGTCACTCAGTACAGGTGTGAAGGAGCTGTTCCCCTGGAGGAGGATGGATTTGAGACCTCCCACTGACATGATGAAGAAGATATCAGGATTCATCAGACCATGCAATGCTGTGAAACTATGTAACGTTGAGTTCCCGTCCCCTCCCCCCTACCCCCTCCCCCTGCTCAGGTAATCTAGACGAAGCATCAGCAATAGCATTCTCCCTTCATGTAATGTACTCTGTTGAGTAATCAGATTGTTGTAAATAAACTTCCCACCTGCTGATACTCCCTTGAATACAATTTACATTCCTGAATATAACATAGAATTTTATTATCTGAATAAGGTAATTCTTCTCATGTTTCTATACATTTCTGATCTCAAATTCACTCGAATCATGTTCTGCATCACCCTGTCTAATTTTTCCTGAAAAAAGCAAACACCCAAGCCTGAATCGTTATCATCAGTTACTAAACAGAATGGCAAAGAAAAATGTGGTCTGTGTAGAATCTCACTCTTACTAATTAGCTCTTTTATTTCATGAAGGGCAATCTAATACTCTCAATCCATTCCAATTTGACACTTCTCACTCCATTGCCACACAGAATTCTTTTTCAATGGATTTTTTAAGCAAGGTGCATTTAAAACATGAGTCTTGATATACTTTCTGTAGGAACCTACAAGACTCAAGAATGATTATAGTTCCCTCTTGGACAAAGCCTTTGGAAATTTTGCAGTGTTTTGTATTTTTTCCATTATCAGACGAAATTTCTCTGTTATTCTGTGGCCGAGAACACAGCAGATTTGCATTTCTCTAACTTCAAAGACTTACCTCCCTGTCTCAGTTTCTCCCCAATTTCTCTTAAGGCATTCATATGCTCTTCCCAGGTCTTAGTGGATTATAAAACGTCATCTACATAAATAGACAATATTGTTAAAATTTTCTGCCCCAACATGGATTCCAGTTCAGTTACAGAAACATCCAACCCAAATAGAACCAAACAATACTGAAAACATTTACCATCATATAAAAATGCAGAATAATTTCTACAGACACATTCTAATTCATTTTGATAAAAACCAGAAGTTAAGTAAAGACTAGTCATGTATTTTACATTTTCAAATATTCAGTAACTCATCTGTGTTTCTGGGTGATCAGCCTCTCTTTCTCAAAGTACTTGTTCAGATGTCTAGAGTCCAGAACTAACCTAATTTCACCATGTCATTTAGAACCTATAACCAACAGGTTATTATATCGATTACAGCTTCTTTAAACACTTTCCACTACCCTCCACTTTTGCATTTCCTGTAACTCCTTTTTCAACTGCTTTTCTCTTACAGGCAGGTACACCATACAGCTTAATGAAAAGTGGTCATGAGGTTTTAGCTTTAGTTTACATTGATAATCCTTCACTGCATTTGGTTTCTCCCCAAAAATAACATTACAACCCCATAAAATTTTTTCTAGTGCCACTTTATCCTAGTACTCGAAACTTCAGATTCCCCTATCATTTTTACTACAACTTCACTGTAAAAATTGTTAGTTATTTCCCCATTACAAAATCCTTTACCCTCTTCATAGTATCCTCTATCATTAAATTCCTCTACTCCGCTCCCTCTCCCCCCTCCCCCAACATGATTGCAGTTAATCTTGCTTATCATAACAATGTCTGTCTCCCAGAAATTCCCCTCTTAGGATCAGTAAATAACATTTTCATCTCATTTCAATTAAAACAACTTTAGCCTTTACAATCCAATTCATTCCATGGATTAAACTTTCATTCAAATCCTCAGTCATCACTAAAAATCCCTGCAACAAAAGAAAGATACCATTTGTCTTCAAAAACAATAGAACTTGTTTGGAACCTAAATTTTACTTTTTCAGTGGCATCTTCAGTCTTGACTTCAGTTACAGGAAACCCATAGTCAAGTATTTCAATGAAAGCCATCTAAATGTAAGAGCTTGAAAGACTGCAATAATGGAATTTAACACAAAGAAACAAACAGAATTTGACACAAAACTATCCATAAGAAATGACATTGTAAAAAAGGAAAAATAGATACAATTCTTGGGAATCACAATACAGGACAACCTCAAATGGGACATGCATACAGATTCCTTATTCTGTAAGCTGTCAAAGAATGTATTTGCCATAAACATGATTACCAAATATTGTACAGAAATGTGTGTACTAAAGACTGCTTATCACAAACTATTCTCATCAAATTTAAACTATGCTGTAGAAATATAGGGTGCAACAAGTCAAGTCAACCTAAGCACATTATTAACACTACAGAAACAAGTTATCAGAATTATTTGTGATGTCAAATCTAGAGAATCATGTCAGAACCTGTTCCCAAAATTAGGTGTGCTTACCATGTAGGTGTAGGAGGTGCGACAATAAAGTAATGAGACTGAGTTTCTTTGCAAGATGTGGCAACCCTGCTGGCTTGTGTAGGCACAATATCTTTGACCTTGGTCTATAAGCTGCTTCTAGTCCAAGCAGCACATCGGTGCAACTGCTCAGTTGTGAGTTGTGCTGTAATAAGTTAACATGTGTTTGTGTCTCTCATCATGGAAATGGAACCGCATAATATTGCGCAATGGTATGCCATTTCTTTTCGCATTAAACTGGGTGAAAATGCGACAACAAATCACGGTAAGTTTCAGAAGGCTTTTGGAGAGGAGGTTATATCAAGAGCTCAAGTTTTTGTTGGCATAAAATGTTTAGTGAAGGCAGAACGAATGTTGAAGATGAAGACAACAGTGGACAACCACCAACCTCACAGACAGATGTCAACTTGGCCAGGGTGCGTGAACTCGTATGATCTGATCAAACATTTTCCCTGAAAATTATTGTAGAAGAACTGAACATCAATCAAAAAACGGTTCATCTAATCATAACTGAAGATCTTGGTATGAGAAAGATTTGTGCAAAAATGGTCCCCAAAAATCTCACACCACAACAGCGAGAAACACAGAAAAATGTGGCAGCCAATCTGTTAGAGCAAACAGAAATCTATCCAGAGTTGTTGAGCCATGTTATCACTGGTGATGAAAGTTGGTTTTTTCAGTACGATCCAGAGACAAAATGCCAAAGTTCGCAATGGTGCTCAAAGGGATCACCCAGACCAAAAAAAGCTCGCACGTCAAAGCCAAAAGTGAATTGCGTGCTTGTGTGCTTCTTTGATTTGTTGCAAGGGAACTGTTCATAAAGAGTGGGTGCCTCCTGGATAACAGTTAACCAATATTACTACAAAGAAATTTTAGAAAGACTTCATAAAAGAGTTCTTTGTGTCCATGCCAACAGTGCTAATAATAGGATTTTGCATCACAATAATGCGCCATCCTATACTGCTCTGCCAGTACAGCAATTTTTAACCTCAAAACAAATTTCAGTACCACCACAGCCACCTTATTCACCAGATATTGCTCCGTTAGACTTTTTTCTTTTTCCAAGAGTCAAAATGTCAGTCAGGGGACACCATTTTCAAACAACATAAGATGTCCAAAAAACTGTGACGATTGTGTTGGAGGATATTACAGAAGATGCGTTCCTGAAATGTTACCATCAATGGAAGAAGCACTGGAAAAAGTGTGTTCAATCAGAAGGGAACTACTCTGAATGAGACAACACTAAACTTGACTAAAATGTTAAGCAACATTTTTTTTCCACATCAGTCTCATTACTTTATTGTTGCACCTCGTATACATATTGAAAGTTATATTGCTTGTGAAAACAATAAACCCAAATTTCAACTGTGACCTGCACCAGTACGATACAAGACAAAAATTCAGATACCATGTAAATAGCCACAGAACAGCTTTATACAGAAAAAAATGCACTTCATGCCAATGCCCTACCAAAAATTTTCACAGGTCTTTCTATTAACAAATTAAAAGACCAGATAAAAAGAATTCTAATTGAAAACCCTTTTTATTCCCTAAATGAGTACTTTATCTTTATGAAAAGTGCTTTGTAAGTGTGTCAAGCACATAGTTTCAAGTATCTCACAACTGATCTAATGTTCATAACAGCAATGTTTGTAACATTGTTATTTGTACATTTCCTAAAGGAAAATGCATTAAAATGTAAAATTTACTAACATTGGCAGTCATCAACCATCAGAATCGAGTGTCAATGCAACATGCTATCTTTGAACTACCAAAATCTTTGACATTTCAAATATGTGCCACCATTGCAATTTGTTCTTTAGTCTTATTCTGGCACTTGGCATGTGATTGTGTGTTGTGTACAGTGTTCTCAATAAATATAGAGTTTATATACAAAGTGGTGGTCAGGTTTTTAATATGACAATTGTATGACCAGTTCCCCATAATTTAAATGGAAATTTTCTGGCACCACACAATAGGTACAACAATGAGTTCACTTGGCAGCATGTGCCTCAACTAGTTTTTGCACAGTGACACACACTGCAGACAGTTAGGATTATGATTTTTTATGTATGCAAAAAACTGTAACATATAGTACTGGATTATTAGATGATAGCTCTTCGAGCCTTGACATTATTTACTTCCTCATCCTCTTTGTGGACAATGTTATGGCACCCAGTTACAGATACTGGTGAGACAGACAGATAGAGCAGGTGAAATAAGGAACTAGTAAATGAAGTTGACTTTGTACTATAAGAATTAATGTATTTCACATTATTAGTGACCTAACCAGAAAACCACATCCCCTCTCTATCACAGAGCGGAAAATGATAAAATACAAACAGTGTCTATCTCATGCATCAAACCAGCTTGTCAGCTTGACGAAGATAGAAATTTGGAGGACAACTCCCACTCCCATCCCCAACCCCACTTCCACATCACCACTTGCTACCAGTGTTCCTAACAAACCATGCTTTCTTTCTGGCTCCTATACTGTGTGTGACACTAGTGCATCGTGTCTTCCACCGAGCTTGGAGGTTGCACGTGATGTTGCGTGTGAATGAATCCCTTCACGTTCCCCCCACCACAGTGATTCCACTGACCGGCTGACAGCATCTGACGACACCTGTGTCGCCATCTTCCACGTCAAAATTTCATCCCTTCCCATCAAGGACCTGTCTTTGCAGCTATGTGATGGCACACTGTTCATCCTGCGTGCACATCAACACAACTGGATGATTCGATTGGCCACGCTATGCTCCTCCGTGTCTTTGTGATCCCTCCAGATGCAGAAGAGACATCAATCACCACCTCAATTGAGGACAACAGCCATCTCTCTATTCGTGTACCACTCATGGTGCACCACAACCCCACATCACTGGGCCGACCCATGTATGTGGCAATGCATTTTCATCATTAATGCAATGTACACCCATGGGCCCTCTTTCCCCACAACCACAAACCAAGTACAATGCCCACCTCCATTACCACATCTCCCTGTGCTCTGTACTGTGGTGGGGGGACGGCTCTGTGGCGCTCATCAACCACTAGAATCGAGTGTCGATGCAACATGCTATCTTCGAACTACCAAAATCTATGACATTTCAAATGTGTGCCCCCATTGCAGTTTTTCCTTTAGTCGTATTCTGGTGCTTAGCATGTGATGGTGTGTTGTGTACAGTGTTATTATTAAATATAAAGTTTATATACCAAGCGATGTTCAGGTTTTTAATATGGTGATTGTATGACCCATAACCCATATACACATACAAATCTTTAGTTTTTAACTCATAAACTGACATATTCACAAGAATAATCTGTATCATGTCCCAAAATTACATTATTTCTAAGGATTTTACTTGTTTATTTGATGTTGAATAATAATAACTATTATTATCATTATTATTATTATTAAACTTATTTGAGCTCTGTGTTTACATATGTTTTAGACACTTTCAAATCCAGTTCTATTCCCCCAGTTATCTGTGCAGTTTTCTGTACCTAAACTTCGAGATCATCTAAATCTTCTCTGACACGTCCTAGTGCTTGACCTTGCCTCTTTATAATTTTATCCAAACAATCTATTTTTTGGTCTAATTTTTCCCGCTGTTTTTCAAGTTTCAAGTTTCTGACTTTGTTTATCCAATGAGTTTTGAAATCATATTAAAAAGGTTGCTATTAAAACCCCATATATTCTCATGACTGAAAATATGAATTGGTGAACAGATAGCTTCTTTTTCCCCCATGGACCAAAATATTTCCACTTCCAGCATCCAGAGAACACTCCCTGTTATGTACAGTCTGATTAGGAGATATAGGCAGCAGATAATATGGACCTGGTGACCTCAGCTATGGGCAGCTGGATATGGTGGAAAATATACACTTGGTGCCCTCGGATGCTAAATTCAGAGGTCAGTAAGTCAATAAATCTTTGTCGTTGCAATATTCCACTTTTAGCATCCAGAGAACATACTTCCTTTATTTCAGTAACAAAACATGAAGCCAGCTTGACTGTCCAAGGGTGAGATATCTGTAACAAAATAGAGCAGAAAATATGAGGTGTGGGTCCTCTGTCTGAAAACAATTAATTATCACAGCTATAGACTATACATGGTATTCAGTTTACTATAGTATGATAAATATAAAAGAAAAGGGGGAAGATGCCCTGTTCAGAGCTAACAAATCAATATTTAAAACTGAAATTTGGCAACAACTTGAATAAACATTTCACTTGCTCAACTGACAGTGCTAACAACATGATTACTTTGGGCAATTGATTATGACTGCATTGGATATACAAATTTGAATAACAATATAGGAAATGTCTGTATATCAGAAGACATAAATTTCTTTAATTTTCCATGAAAGTGAGTTATTGAAAAATATGTAGGGTTGGTGGGCTGGATAGTCTGGATGTGGGTTTCAGGAGCTTTTCCAAACACCACTAGGTGAATACCTGGTTTCAGCAGCGTGGGGTCGTAGTGATGGCCAGCCTCGATGTGAATTTTTGGCAGTTTTCCCCACCCCACTAGCAAAATACTGGGCCTGTTCCAATGTTTTGCCTCAGATGGACCTATGCAAACACTGACAACACTTTCTCACACTTGCAGACAAAATTTGCTCTCTATGTACACAGAATGTGTACACTGTTTCTGCTGTGGGGGATGAATAGGAGTCTAATGACCTTTGCTATTTGGTCTCTTAAAACACACAAACCACATTTGGTTCATATTTCTTATTTAACTCCTACAACCCATTACTACAGTTTTCATGAAGAATAAAATTAATATCTTTTGAACGATAATGTAAAAGCAAAATGTAGCTATATGTGCTTTCCTATTATCTTTCAAAGATATTCTTTCACCATCTGTAAGGCCCTTTGGTGTCTTTTCAGCCCATTTGCGACTGCTCTCCAGCATGGTTTCCTTTCCATTGTTGTTGTTGTGGTCTTCAGTCCTGAGACTGGTTTGATGCAGCTCTCCATGCTAATCTATCCCGTGCAAGCTTCTTCATCTTCCAGTACCTACTGCAACCTACATCCTTCTGAATCTGCTTAATGTATTCATCTCTTGGTCTCCCTCTACGATTTTTACCCTCCATGCTGCCCTCCAATGCTAAATTTGTGATCACTTGATGCCTCAGGACATGTCCTACCAACCGATCCCTTCTTCTTGTCAAGTTGTGCCACAAACTTCTCTTCTCCCCAATCCTATTCAATACCTCCTCATCAGTTACATGATCTACCCACCTAATCTTCAACATTCTTCTGTACCACCACATTTCGAAGTCTTCTATTCTCTTCTTGTCCAGACTATTTATTGTCCATGTTTCACTTCCATACATGGCTACACTCCATACAAATACTTTCAGAAACGACTTCCTGACACTTAAATCTATACTCGATGTTAACAAGTTTCTCTTCTTCAGAAACACTTTCCTTGCCATTGCCAGTCTACATTATGTATCCTCTCTACTTCGACCATTATCAGTTATTTTGCTCCCCAAATAGCATAACTCCTTTACTACTTTAAGTGTCTCATTTCCTAATCTAATTCCCTCAGCATCACCCGACTTAATTCAACTAGATTCCATTATCCTCGTTTTGCTTTTGTTGATGTTCATCTTATATCCTCCTTTCAAGACACTGTCCATTCTGTTCAACTGCTCTTCCAAGTCCTTTGCTGTCTCTGACAGAATTACAATGTCATCGGCGAACCTCAAAGTTTTTATTTCTTCTCCCTGGATTTTAATACCTACTCCGAATTTTTCATTGTTTCATTCACTGCTTGCTCAATATACAGATTGAATAACATCAGGGAGAGGCTACAACCCTGTCTCACTCCCTTCCCAACAACTGCTTCCCTTTCATACCCCCTGACTCTTATAACTGCCATCTGCTTTCTGTACACACTGTAAATAGCCTTTCGCTCCCTGTATTTTACCCCTGCCACCTTTAGAATTTGAAAGAGAGTATTCCAGTCAACATTGTCAAAAGCTTTCTCTAAGTCTACAAATGCTAGAAACGTAGGTTTGCCTTTTCTTAATCTTTCTTCTAAGATAAGTCGTAGTAAGGTCAGTATTGCCTCACGTGTTCCAACATTTCTACGGAATCCAAACTGATCTTCCCCGAGGTCAGCTTCTACCAGTTTTTCCATTCGTCTGCAAAGAATTCGCATTAGTATTTTGCATCTGTGACTTATTAAACTGATAGTTCGGTAATTTTCACATCTGTCAACACCTGCTTTCTTTGGGATTGGAATTATTATATTCTTCTTGAAGTCTGAGGGTATTTCGCCTGTCTCGTACATCTTGCTCACCAGATGGTAGAGTTTTGACTGAACTGGCTCTCCCAAGACTGTCAGTAGTTCTAGTGGAATGTTGTCTACTCCCGGGGCCTTGTTTTGACTCAGGTCTTCAGTGCTCTGTCAAACTCTTCACGCAGTATCATATCTCCCACTTCATCTTCATCTACATCCTCTTCCATTTCCATAATATTGTCCTCAAGTACATCGCCCTTGTATAGACCCTCTATATACTCCTTCCACCTTTCTGCTTTACCCTCTTTGCTTAGAACTGGGTTTCCATCTGAGCTCTTGATATTCATACAAGTGGCTCTCTTTTCTCCAAAGGTCTCTTTAATTTTCCTGTAGGCTGTATCTGTCTTACCCCTAGTGAGATAAGCCTCTAAATCCTTACATTTGTCCTCTAGCCATCCCTGCTTAGCCATTTTGCACTTCCTGTTGATCTCATTTTTGAGACGTTTGTTTTCCTTTTTGCCTGCTTCATTTACTGAATTTTTATATTTTCTCCTTTCATCAATTAAATTCAATATTTCTTCTGTTACCCAAGGATTTCTACCAGCCCTCGTCTTTTTACCTACTTGATCCTCTACTGCCTTAACTACCTCATCCCTCAGAGCTACCCATTCGTCTTCTACTGTATTTCTATTCCCCATTCCTGTCAATTGTTCCCTTATGCTGTCCCTGAAACTCTGTAAAATCTCTGGTTTAGTCAGTTTATCCAGGTCCCATCTCCTTAAATTCCCACCTTTTTGCAGTTTCTTCAGTTTTAATCTACAGTTCATAACCAATAGATTGTGGTCAGAGTCCACATCTGCCCCTGGAAATGTCCTACAATTCCAAACCTGGGTCCTAAATCTCTGTCTTACCATTATATAATCTATCTGATACCTTTTAATATCTCCAGGATTCTTCCATGTATACAACCTTCTTTTATGATTCTTGAACCAAGTGTTAGCTATGATTAAGTTATGCTCTGTGCAAAATTCTACCAGACGGCTTCCTCTTTCATTTCTTAGCCCCAATCCATATTCACCTACTATGTTTCCTTCTCTCCCTTTTCCTACTGTCGAATTCCAGTCACCCATGACTATTAAATTTTTGTCTCCCTTCACTACCTGAATCATTTCTTTTATCTCATCATACATTTCTTCAATTTCGTCGTCATCTGCAGAGCTAGTTGGCATATAAACTTGTACTACTGTAGTAGGCATGGGCTTCGTGTCTATCTTGGCCACTATAATACGTTCACTATGCTGTTTGTAGTAGCTTACCCGCACTCCTATTTTTTTATTCATTATTAAACCTACTCCTGCATTACCCCTATTTGATTTTCTATTTATAACCCTTCCTTTCCATACTAGAAACATATGTACAGTTACTATCTCAATCTCAGCTACAGTCTCACTAAAACGTGCTCATGAGAAACAGTCACAGAATAATCAGGAACATATATTATCTTTTTTTACCGGAAGCTAACTTACAGTGCGGGATGCAGGGTACTCAGTGGACCACTTCCTCCCTTTCCTGTTTCAGCCGCTAACAGTTTACAGAAAGAAAGCCTGTTGATAGTTTGTATCTGAGCTCTACAAATTTTGAATAACGATCTTGTGTGAGAAATGTGTAGACTAGGGGGAAGCAATACGCTGGTTGACTCTTCTAGGAAAGTAACAATCAACACATTGCTGTGTACAATGCCTCAATTTTAGTGTCTATCAGAGGGTTTAAATTATACAGATTTAATAATGGGTAATAAAGGCCATTTTTCTAGCTACTGTTGTAGGTATGGACCTAACCGTTCATCTTAAATTGCGATGGATTCTTTACAACAAATTTCATTAGCGAGTATAGGCCTAATGTATGTACTGTGACTGAACAGCTAAAATGCTTAGTTCCTTGACGTACGTGGTTGGACATCACGTATTATTTTACTGCTCGCTTTTGAGCAATCAGTACTTTCTTTCTCAGTGTCATGTCACCAGAGAAATTATTCCATAAGACATCATTGAGTGGAAGACATGCAGACAGGCGGACCCTGATCTAAAGTAGGACAAATGCTGAAAAGAAAAAATATTATACAGATATCAAATTTAAATTTTAATGGAGATTAAATATTATTACAACATAAAATTTTCATGTATTTAGAAATACTGTTACCATGCATTCTTGCAATATTTTGTGGGGGAGGGAGGGAGGTGTCCCATAATTTTTGCTGCTCCATGACCCAAACGAATCTAAATCCGTCACTGGCCACAACTCAAGCAATACGGTGCTTTGGTGTTGACGAGTATGAGTTTGCCAAATTTGTTATGAGAAATCAGTGTAAGCAATGGCAGTATTCAAAATCTTTCCAACATAATTGATCTCTGTACTCGATACTTTACCAGATTTCATCCCATAACTTAATGACACGGATAGTAGGAATACTTATGTGGCTGGTATTACTGAGAATGTGTCTACTCTGTTGAAAATAGTAGTTCCAAACATAGTAACTGTAATAGAATTAATGCAGTTTCCACATCACCCAATAGGTAGGCCTACACAGCCCAGTGAATTACCGTACTGTTTTAAGTAACTGGTGAATTTGCCAGTAGCCATTTAATCACACTGCTTGCAGACAGATGGAGAAACACATTTTTCACTCAGAAAGTGGAGCAGCGTTGCACACCTTCCAAATGAACTGAAAGTTTTCTGCATCATTGAGACTGCATAATCCATCACAGAATTTGTCAGGCAGCAGTCGCCTGCATTTTCCACAGTAAACACCTTGGTGAATATTTGCTTCTAAACCACAATAAATACATCTACTGTGTACATTTAGAGATATCTCTAACAGCTTTGGTTGCCAAAACTATCTCGTATCAGATGGATAGGCTATACCCCTTCGGTATGTGACTTTCCTACAGCAATGTTATTCAAATGAGTTATGACAAACAATCCACAGCTCCAAGCTTCTTTTTGGCTTTAATGTTCCACCTCAACCACCTTCAAGTTCCTGCAGGTCATTTTATCGAATATAGACAAGTAATTTCACACCTACAAAAGTTTGTGAACATTGACGGGCAATCTTCACCTTTCCCATTTTGCTGTAGCAATGAAACAGCAAACAGGCACCAGTGATTTACATTTACATGTACTGGAATGAAAAGCCTTTCAAAATCATTGAGATTCTTCTGATACGTAAGATTATTTCCACAATTTTTACATGTCCGGATGCAGCCAGCTGTCTGAGAGCCAATGTAGAAATCTTTCTCATGACCATGAAAAATAGTTTCTGCACAATAATCTACAATAACGTTTGTCAGACAATTGTTACCAAAAAGAGATTTATAATTCTCACTTAGCAAGAATTGTTCTTTTTGTGGTTTAACCATGTCACGGAAAATAGCAACAATAAAATCCGCTTTACATCTTTTTTCATAGTGGGCTAGATACTTGAGCAAGCCATCGTTTAAACATAGGCCCTACTGTTACACAGTTTGGAAGATTATTGCTTTCTGTGCATTCAATTTCTTTGTAACCATTCACAGAACACTGAACGGCTGTGACATCAAAATTAAATCTGAAATAAGAAAACGTTGTCTTCTTTTTTTGCCAGAATTCCTCTGCAGTTGGCCCAACATTATTTTCAAATTGCTTCTGTCTTCTCTTTCCTTTTGACTCTACTGCAACTTCTTCCAGTGAATGTGAATTACAGTATTTTAAAGTCCCTGAAAACAGATCGTACTTGGGTGTCCATGATCTCTAAGAATTGCCCATTAAAAAGTGGTCTCATTTGCATCTGTCCGAACCTGTTCTCCACTGCTGCACCTCTTGATGTCTTCTCCACTGGGCAGGAGATCTGTGACAGTTCCAAACCGCAAACGCACAAATGGCACATATCTCCTTAAAGTATGCGTAACAAAATCTTCCTGATGGAAAGTATTCTGGGCGGTATCATTTCCAAGAAATATTTCATCTCTTTTTTGTTCTACCTTGGTTTTGAAAAATCAGTAATATCTACTCTGTTCGTACAATGCTGATGCTGGCATATGATGATCTGATTCGCTTTCGGGGGCATCTGTACAGTGCAGCCAACGGTCATTCGTGTGAAACTGATTTAGCACATCCAATTTCTGCACACGTGACTGTCATGGGGCTGGAGGTATCATTCATAGGTGTGCACAGCATGAGGCTACGGAGCGTAGTGCAAATGCTTAGTAGACAAGTAGCTCATGAAAGTGCTACAGTGCTAGTGGTGTTAATACAAAGCAGAACAATGGCAACGATAAACAAAGCAAACATAGTATTATATCTGCAACAACAGTTGCCAAAGTTGACATTTCGTCAGAAAGGAGTCCGAGGAATTTTGCAGAATGAAGAAGTAGCCTTATATGGTGGTAACAAAGTAACCTATTCGGAGGAAAACATGAACACCTGAAGCGGCACTTATACACGCTGAATGTACTTATCTTCTGCATTTTGACTGAGGTACCGTTTTACCATATTAAGATGATCGTTCTCATCCAAATCACGATCACAAAAAGCTTCCAATCTGGCTTTCTGCAAAACACATAATTTCTGTACATATTCCATATTATTGCACAAAGCAAAATTTTCATCGCAGAGGTAATTAATTCCAGACACAACTGCCTTGGGGCGACATCTCAAAGAATACTTTTCATCCTTCTCCTCTGGGAACATCTGAGGGCATAGAATTTTTTATCCTGATTTGTGTGATTTCCAATTACATCAGTTGTAGTCGTATAAACACGGACAATTCCGTTTCCACTGACACAGTTGGACTTGAATTTCATACAGTTGTTATATTTGCTCTTTCTATAGCAAACATAACTTAAATACGGTTTGTATTTACCTACCGTTGTTGAACCCCGTGAAACATACGACGCAAGGTAATTTCATCTCAGTAAGCATGAGTCTAAGAGTCATCAAGAACTTCTCCTTATCGGTGTTGTGCGTAATTTGAAGACCACAGGTAACAAATTCTAAATCAACTATGCCTACTTCATAGTTAAATGACGCTGACTGATTATTCCGATTAGTCACTTTCGTGCAAGACCTTGTATTTACTACTTGTAAGTTACCGTAACTTTCACTTTTGGTTGTATTCCATCCGTATCTTTCTGCCATCATTTATAAAGTTGACTCATAATTACCCTTTTATCAGAATGCCTCGTAATACTGGTGACTTCCTCGATGACAGAAAGAACTCCACACTCATCAAAATCAGCGTCTTCATAGTCCACATCTTGTCTTTCGATCACCCGCACAATATGAACTGTGGCGTAGCAAGCATCCAAAGATCCTCTGAAAGACGTTACATTCTAGTAGTACAGTTTAACACCACCAATTTACACAGAAGAAATGTCAAATCGGAAGCAAACAAACAACAGATGCAGCACCGGCGCACAAGCAAATGCCCTGTGTGGACGATGAGGCCTCTGTTTGGAATCCAGATAGAGGGAGTTCCGCACTGGAGATTGGTGTGGTCCACTACAAAAACACTCTCGACCTGATTGGGTGCACTGCCGAGAACGCAGTAAGGATAGCAGTCCTCGTCGAAATTCGAGAAATCGTTGAGAACGATCTGCAGAAGTTAGTGACTTGAAATGAATGGTCTTTAGAATGAAAAGAAGACAAAAGATTAAGGAAGTAAAAAAGTCTATTTACACAGTTGAACTAGAACGTTATAAAAGTCAAAGTAGCCTGCCTATTTCAGATGTAGCCCAAAATGAGATGGAACACAAACTCCTCAAGCAGGCTGCGCACAAAAAAATATGTTGAGAGGAGCTATCGGTTGCGACGAAACACGGCCAGTACTTACACCTATAGATACATGACTTCTCTGCTGTTCACACTTATTTGCCTGGCAGTATGTTTCTCGAACCATCTACAGACTATTTTCTATCCTTCCATTAACAGCATGCGGAAAAAAATGAACACTTAAATCTTTATATACAAACTCTGGTTTATTTTATTATGATGATCATTTCTCCCTATGTGGGTTGGTAACTATAAAATATTTTTACATTCAAGGAAGACAGTTGGTAATTGAAATTTCGTTAAAAGACCACGCCTCAATGGGTAACACCTTTTTTTAAATGATTGCCATCCTAACTCGCTTATCATATCCGTGACACTCTCTCCCTATTTCTCAATAATACAAAACGAGATCTCCTTCTGAGAACTTCTTCGATGTCCTCTGTCAATTCTGTCTGGTGCGGATCACACGCAGCGCAGCAGTACTCTAGCAGAGCACAAATAGGCATAGTTTTGTGGTCTTTTTAGTAGATCTGCGGCCTTCTCGAAGTGCTGTGCCAATAACACTGTCTCTGATTTCCATTCCCCACCACAACATTATCTACATGATTGTTGCAATTTAATAAATGCTTCAAATGGCTCTGAGCACTATGGGACTTAACATCTGTGGTCATCAGTCCCCTAGGACTTAGAACTACTTAAACCTAACTAACCTAAGGACATCACACACATCCATGCCCAAAGCAGGATTTGAACCTCCGACCGTAGCAGTCACGCGGTTCCAGACTGAAGTACCTTGAACCACACGGCCACACCGGCTGGCTAAATTTAATCCCCATCTAGTGTACACTTACAAAGTTCAGAAGGAGTGGAGACTGTCTCCTAGGAAAGCGTTAAGCGAATTTTAATCTGCTTTTTAAATAAATATATTTTGTGTTTACTTTTGCTGGATTTGGATGTTACGGTGGTCAGTCTTGTTACAACGATCTTGTGGTCACTAATCCCTGTATCCACCACGATGCTTCCTATCTGCTCGGGATTATTTGTTGTTAAGAGGTCAAATATGTTATCACGACCATTTACATTTCAAGTGGGCTCCTTTCGGAGAAAGAATTTTGCACAACTTTTAAGGATGATTTGTGTGTACCACTGTCTTTGAATATCCATTTTCGTCAACATATCGATGGTAGATTGAAGTCATCACCAACTATAACTGTATGAGTGGGGTACACATTTGCGGTTCAAATGGTTCAAGTGTCTTTGAGCACTATGGGACTTAACTTCTGAGATCATCAGTCCCCTAGGACTTAGAACTACTTAAACCTAACTAACCTAAGGACATCACACACATCCATGCCTGAGGCAGGATTCGAACCTGCGATCGCAGCAGTCGCGCGGTTCCAGTCTGTAGCGCCTAGAACCGCTCGGCCACTCCGGCCGGCCACACAATTGTGATAAAGCTCAAGTTTTCTTTGAACTGTTAAGCAATGGAATCATTTGAGTGAGGGTCACAAGAAATTGATACAAAGTTTGTATCATTTCAAATAATGATGGAGATCTTTAGCCAGAAGAAGAAATTAACAAAAGCTGGTTGACCAATAAGGAATGATGTGACATGCTGACGACTAAATATTTTTAACAACGCCATATCATTTATCGGCCTCCAGAATAAGTGGATCAAACACTACAAAATAATTATTAAGACTGCAGTGGAAAATGACTGAATAATATTAAATACAGCAAGGCGAGCAAAACTGCAAATTTAACAGTTTGTGTTGGTTTGCTACCAACTAGTATAATTTCATTTAATCCCTGGACATTATTTTGCACCAGTAATAATTCTGTAAATATTTTTGTATTTGTGCCTCCTGCCATTCATACATCACTCTTAACTATTGTCATTTCTTAATTTTGGTAAAAATCAGCACATTCACAACCAACTACTTTTATTTTGCTGCATTTCTGTTTGTTGTAACTGAATATGTTACAAAAACTAGTTGTTGGTTACTCTGTTCTTAATTCCAGATGGGATTAGAGCTTCGTGTGGTAACATTGTACCAGAAATTATTAAGTTTTTTCTCTCTACTAGCAGCATAGACATTACAAATAATCCCTCTCTTTGTTTACACTCTGAACAGCACGATATACTGACAACAAATTCGTGCTTAACATTCCATTGCTATCACTGTTTCAGAAAGAGAGTTTGTAGGTAGTGGGGAGCGGGCGTGGTAATTACAACGATAAATAATCACTCACACTCCCATCAGTTACTATGAATACTTTTATTCTCGCAACATATACACAACGCCCATAGCATAGAGCGTGTACTACAAGGAACTGATATGGCAAAGCTACAGTTGTTCTTGCTACATTAAGGCAGAGTAGAGCCAGTGGTTCAAAGTCCCCACAGAGCCGCCCCCCACCACCCCCCTTCCCCCTTCCCAGGTGCAGAGCACAGTGACGGGTGAACGTCGTGATGCGTTGTCCCACCGGCGATGGCAAGGGTCGACATGTCAAGGGTCAACATGTCGAAGGCCGCCAGTTGCCTGGGTGGCCGGGCTGTGATGTCAGTGGTGGTTCTGATGGGGCCGTGGCAATGTCTGTTGACGTGTTGGTGGCTGGTGATGCGTCGTCCGGTGTTGGTGAGGCTGTCGGTCCGCTGGAGGCGGTGTTCAGGGTGTCAGTCATTATGAAGTGCTCCGGGGCCGACACAACCAGGTAGTCGTCCGAAGAAAGAGTAGACTTCAGACCTGCTGTGTCAATCGTATGCAGAAGGGGTGTATAGTGCTCTTATGACCTCAAGACCGTGCTGTAGCCCAACTGTCTATTGTCCAATTTGGCCTTAACCATGAGTAGTGAGTTTTGCAGCGTTGGGTAAATGTCTTCTGGGAAGTAGTGTTGCAGGTCCAGGCTGACTAAACTGGCTTGAGGGGCCTGGAGCTGGAGCGGTGGAGGGTAAACACCAGGTGTGTTCACTAAAGTCCAAGCCGGTTTTAGATGGTTCAGTGACACTGTTGTCGTTTCCCCAGCTTGCAAGATATCAAAAGTATTTGGCCCTTATTTCAACACATTGTAAGGGCCAATGTACACAGGGTGGAGGGCAGGTTTGATAGCGTCAATCCTGAGCGTGACGTGTGTACACGATTGCAGGTCCTTGTGCACAAAGATGGTCGGTTTGGCATGGTGGGATAATGGTGGGATGTGGATGTGGTCATGCTTCACTAGGTCCAGCAGGTTGACACCCAATGGGTTGATGGTTTGAGGTATGAACTCTGCTGGGAGGGTGACTGGCTCCTTATAGAGCACCTCTGCCAGCGAGACATCCAGATCTTCTTTGTAGGCAGCTCGTATGCCCAGCAGCACACAGGGGAGGGCCTCTGTCCACTCCTGGTCGTGGCGTACGAGCACCATCTTGATGGTGTGGTGTCACCATTCCACAAGTCCATTGGATTCAGGATGGTAGGCTGTCATGTGGAATCGGTGGCACCCACAGAGGTGGCAGAGCTCAGAGAACAGGACCGACTTGAACTGCTCGTCCTAGTCAGTTGTCAGGGACTCTGGACAGCTGAAGCATGCAATCCAAAGTGTGATGAAAGGTCGGGTGATGGTGTTGGCTGGGCTATCAGTCAGAGGTGTGGCCTCCACTCATTGAGTAGTCCCGTCTATGGCTAACAAGATGTACTTGTATCCAGGTCTATGTGGACATGCTGGAAATGGCCCTTCGGGATGGGGAATTTCCCGAAGGGTGGTTGGTTGTGACATCACGTCTTGGCCCATTGGCATTGGACGCAGGATCTCGTCCATGCAGTGCAGTCCCATTTAATGTTAGTCCAAATGAAATGTTCCGTTATGAGTTTCAGTGTCGGGTATACTCCAGGGAGGGACAAGTTGTGGGGAGGTCGAAAACTGTCTTCCTTAAGTTCTGTGGGCAACTGGTCATTGCTTACCATGGGATACATCTCACCGAACTACTTTGGTTTTGCCTGCAATGGTGCAATGCTTGAGCTGGAGGCCTGCTGTGTGTCCAGATAGCAGATTTTGAATGTCGGTGTCAGTTGATTGTGCCTACACTAGTTGGTTGAAGTCAAGGTGTGCTGATGAGGTGGCAAGTTGTGAGAGGTAGACAGCCACCATGTTTTCTGCTCCCCATACATAGCGGATGTCCATAGTATATTTCGAAATCAAGTCCAGGTGGCAGAATCATCGAGGGAAGGTACTGGATGGCAGGTTTTTAATAGCATCATCCAGAGGATGGTGGTCTGTGTAGATAGTAAGAGACCATGCCCCAATATGTTCTCAGAAGTATATCAGCAAAAGCTCATGGTTGAAGGTTGACCACCTTTTCTGAGAGTCAGTAAGTTTCTGTGAGAAAAAAACGTAAGGGTTGGGTTGCACTGGGGACTTTCTGTTGTAGTACTTCCCCAATCGCCCAGTTGCTGGCATCGGCCTCTATAACCATATGGGCATCTGGCGATGAGAGTGCCAGGGTGGTGGTCTAAGTGAGCTCAGTCTGATGATCTCTAAGGCGACTTTCGTATCAGGAGTCCAAATGAGCTTATGTTTGCCTGACATGTTCTTCCTGTGGAGTGACTCTGTGAGTGGCAGAAATGTTTCTGCAGTATCGGGGAGGCATTGTTGGTAATAATTAATTACCCCTAAAAATGGTCCAACTACTGATAGTCTGGCGGGGGTGAGAGGTTACGGATTGGTCTATCTTTTCCAGGGTGGAGTGGATGCCCGAGGCATCGACAAAGTGGCCTATGAATGTAATGCATTTTTGCTGGAGTTGACATTTGTCGTCGTTGACCACAACACCATGCTCTGCTAGTTTGTTGAATACCTCTTGGAGGTGTTTCTCATGATGTTGAGTTGTTTGTGAGAAGATAATGTCGTCATCCAACTGACAATAGCAAAAAAATATGGTAAAAAATAAGCTGTCAATGACCCATTGCCATGTCTGGGCTGCATTCTTTAGTCTCAAGGGCATAAAGAGGAATTCAAATAGCATTAATAGTGTAATTATTATCATCTTTGGGATGTCCTCTGTGGCCACTGGGATCTGCGAATAAGCTCTTTTACAGTTGATCTCCCTGCTGATGGTTGCACCAACCAGTTCCTGGGAGAAGCCCTGCATATCTGTCATGGAGTAACTATCAATGATGGTGTGCATCTTCTAATGTCTATAGCCCCCCCCCCCCCCCCCCCCACACACACACACACACACAGACGCCAAGTTTTATCTATATTCATTCTCATAGTAATCAGTGAGGCCCATGCACTGTCTGATGGCCTGAAGTGTCCCTCGCGTAACAGTTCATTGATTGCGGCCTTGGCCGCCTTTAATTTGTGAGGGGCAAGGTGGTGCAGGTGGCATCAGACTGGTGGACGGAGTATAGTATTAATTCTGTTTATGGTACTGTCACATACAATGTTAATCTTTCTGTGTGGCTGATGTGGTGTAGCACATGAGGCTCACGATCCACTTGCAAAGGTGATATCACTGTTTACACTCCACCTGCTTGCGAGAGCAATATCACTGCTTTCGTGCAACCCGCTTGCCACAGCATTGTCACCAGAAGTAAGAGGCACTGGACTGACCTCTGGTTCTAAATGCCTGGCAGCGTCTCGGGTGGGTAGCTCTCATTGTTTCTGGTGTGATGACAGCTGTTACTGTGTGCAGTTGTGCCGTGAGCTCAGAGCAGCAGTTGTGGAGGTGTTTGTTAGCACCTGTTAAGCTAGCATTGGTGCAGCAGAGGTCAGTCTGCACAGTAGACACGGCTTTAAACTCCTCGAACAATGCCTGGCACTTTAATGAGAGGTCGAGTACTGTTTCAGAGGTAGGAGGCGCAGGCGGCGGAGTCTTGTCCATTGGTAGGTGGTCACTGTTTCCTCCACTGATAGGTGTGCGGCCGTCGTGATGTAGTAATAAGGTCCTTCCCAGGTCTGGCAGAAGATTATAATGCCTCAAAAAATGTGTGTCCAACACTGGGTCTACAGTGTCAGCCACAAAAAATGTCCATGGGTGAGGGGTGTAGTTGTCCAGTTGAACTATGATAGATGCCGTGCCTATCATGAGAATCACTAAATCATTTGCAGAGTGTAGTTGTATAGCAGATGGTGTATGTTTTCCAGGTGCCAGCTAAGGTGGCAGCATGCTAACATTGGCGCCCATGTGAACAAGGAAGTAGGCTCTAAGATGGTTGTCGTAGATGAAGTGCCATGTGCTGTTAGAATGTAGACATGGGATATGATGAGTGTTGTCATGTTCGATAGTGAGGTGACTTGTAGCAGAGCAGCAAAATGATGCACCTGTCTCAGGCGGCTGTACTAATTTGGGTAGCTGCAAGGTGAACAACAACGATGCATTAGGCAATGAAATGTGTGTGGAACCAGCAGGGGTGGAGTGGGACGAATAGGTGCAGCATCCTGGCCGGGTGAATTGTTGGGGTGGTTGGGCATGGGGCAATGGCTGGGTGTGAATGTGGCAGGTGGTTGCTTGTGCCTCACTGCAGCAGTCTTGAGAGGCTGCTGCAGGTGTGGTGTCGAAGAGCTCGGCTGAGGTCAGAGTGTCTCAGCTGAGGTCAGAGCTGTTCAGCAAATGTCAGCTGGCTGGGCTCTGCACAGTGAATGCTGTGCAGTGATCTCCATGAGCGTAGTCAGTGTGTGGGCTGGCTGTAGATGCAACTGGTGTTGACGTCGGTGCCGAAGCCAATGCAAGTGTTTATCAAGGCATGATGTTGTGTGAGGGCAAGCATCTGGTCAGCAAGGCATAACTGCATTTCCAGTGGTTTGTTATCGTGCATTGGCATGGCTGTCTGTACGTTTTCAGGCAGCTTGAGAAGCCGTAGTGACCAGGGAGCATGATCTAGTTTGGTTGTGTTGATTTGGAGGCGTAACCTGCACCAGAGTGCTGACGGGGTAGCATGGCTGAGTAACGTCTCAGCAATGGCTAGGTGGAGTTGTTCAGGTGAATGCAACAGGCACTGTTCATTGTCTCGTATCTGTCAGTGGTTGGTTCATGTAATAGGAGGTCACTGATAAGATCAGTGTTGGTGTGGAGGCAGTTCAAAAGCACCAAAAACTTGTCGTGGGCATCTGTGATCCTGGCCGACTGCATCAACTACATCATGCACTTGCTGAGAATCAACTTGTAGTGGCCACAGATGTAACTTGGTGTGTGACCAGTGGTAATCTGCCTGGTGGCAAGGGGCTGGGACCAGTATGAGGTTGTTGTAATTGTGTGAAGTATATCGTGCGGGTTTGTAAATGCCACCTGGTGGCACTGGTAGAGTTGGCAGCTGGCGTCACAGCATTGTAGTCACTGTAGGTGTGTTGGTAACGTGGGTGTCCTACTAACTATTTATCACACGACGCGGTGCTGGTGTCATGGCCGGTGTGTCGGCATTGTGGAGGATAGCATCATAGTGGGGTACCCAGGAACACAGCACTGTAGGTAGTTCCTGGTTGGTGGCAATCGTGATAGATGGTGCCTCATTGTATGTCACCCAATGCGGCTGCTGCTGTAGGTATTCCTTGTATTTCATGATGCGTGGGTCTTAGTTGGTGTCAATCTGCTGTATTGCTATGCTGTGGTTGTAACTTGTGAAAACCCTGTGTGGTTGCAGGTAGACAGTGTGCCTGCTTGTTGAGTGACAACACATGGGAGGCGTGGCCTGCAGCACAGCACAGCTGTTGGTGTGATGTCATCATGATGGCATGATGCAGGTCGCGGTGTGGCAGTAACAAGTGTGACTTCACCCAGATGACGTACACCGTCAAGCAGAATGTAAAGTTCAGGCATAGGCCCTGGAAAAATATGGTCTCAGGAAGGTCACTTGTAGAATGGAATTTTCCACATCGAGCATGGTGGTTACAATGATAAATAATCACTTGCACTCCTGCCATTTAGTGTGAATACGTTTATTCTTGCAGCATATACACAATACGCAATACATAGATTGTGTACTACAGAGAACTGACCCGGCAAAGATACAGTTGTTCTTGTTGCGGTAGGGCAGTGATATAATTGGGGGGGTAGAGCCAGTGGTTCTATGTCTCCGCAAGTTAAAGGATTCATAAACATTACTAACACGATCATAATTAACTTCCACCATCCCTCTAGATTCTCAAACCTCTGCACTCTCTTCTTCAGTGGCAATGGGACATGCAAAATTCTGGTATTACCTGAGTTATCACAATTCCCAGAATTGGTGACATTTGTCCTCTGCCACAGGTAGATTCAACATTGCCAAACACCCATCAGCAAGCCACTCGGAAGTAACCTGCTAACAGGGCACTGTAACACCAATACTTGTCAAACATTAGGAAGAACTTGCATATCTTCTCTAAATAAGGAGAGAACTGTGTATGTAGCAAGTAACAAATTGTAATTTATTTACTTATTGAAAACCAAAATTAGCTACCAAAATTGCCCTACATGTATAATCTGTCATATGCAATTGCAGTAATGTGGCCATGTTCTCTAGATGCTGCAAGTGACTCATTGCAATGGCGAAGATTTGTTGAGTTATTGACCTCCAAATTCAGCAACCAAGGCACCAAGTGCATATTTTCTGCCCGATTCAGCTGCCCATATCTCCTAATCAGACTATTAAACAGTTTTTGTAGACTGGTTACATAAATAGCACAATGTGTTGCTGATTAATTCACCACATAATGTTAGGCTCTGGCTGAGATTCCATCATGCCCAGAAGAGCTGGTGCGTTTTAGGGATCTGATGACTTTTATAATTTCATTGGGTGCTATAAATTTGGAGTGTACTGTCATCAATGGTGTATGTTGGGTAAGATTAAGTAGTTTTGTGGCTTCTGAGGGAGACTGATTGTGTTGTGTACCTTTGTTTTTGGCTACAGAGAGGAAAATTTAAGACTTCTTATGCTACCCTTTCCAGATTATTGTGTCTAATTTCCTATGAACTGTGCTACCCTTGCTTACTCTGAAATTTTGTCCCCATTTGTTTCCAATTTAATGATTTTCCATATGTTTTGTTTTTATTGTTTGAACTGTTAATTGCAAGCAGTAGTGATGCCAATACACAAAGATGGCAAGAGACGTGTAGTGTCGAACTATAGGCCTATCTATCTGCTGCTAGTCCTTTCAGAAACATTTGATAGGATAGTGTACAACAAGCTACATAAATACCTACCACAAAATGGCTCACTGGCTCCCTCCCAGTTGGGTTTTACAAAGGGCTATCCACACAGGGGCAATACTCAGTCTCACAAAAGAAATTCTAGATGAACTGAACTGTAGAATGTACCTGTAGGTATTTTCTGTGGTCTCACTAAAGCTTTAGGCTGTATAAAACATAACATATAGGTACAATAGCTCCCACACTATGTAATCAAAAACCAACCATTAGCTTGGTTAGAATACTACCTAGATAACAGGAAACAAAGGGCCACCCTACCAGGTGTAAGTGAAACAATAAAATCAGGTTGGAGAAATACACAGGCCAACGAAAATTTTTTTTCAAAAACTTTTTTTTACTTTGACAGCTGTTCTTTATAGATTCTTATGAGCTGAATCCAAATCTAGCATTAGTTTTTCTGTATCGCCCGTAGTTTTCCAGAAATATGCTTTTTTTATATAATATAGAAATCCTATGCTATACGGTAAATGGGGAAATTAATGAAACACTTTGTAACAACGTAAGCATGGTTTGTATTTACAGTAAGCTATTTAAAACAATGATGTGTGTTAATAGAGGTTTCACTTGTCATCTGGAATTGGTTTGTATTTTCTTTCTCTTTTATCTTTGAAGTCTCTTGTGTAGCTTTTTCTACAATGTGTCACTTGAATGAACTTCTCGGTGAAGTGACCAACAGTAGTCCCCCATCATGTTGGTGTTCCAGCAGCCTTGGTATTGTTTTTCTATCACTTTAATGTCCTGGTGAAAACACTATCCTTGCTCCTCACTAACATCTCCCATATTATCTGGGAAGTAATCAAGCTGACTGTTCAAAAAGTGAACTTTCAGGCTCATTAAACATCCTAAAGTTTTAAACTTCTTTAACATTGTAGCTATAGTAGAAATATATTTTGGGTCTTTTTCATGTCCTAAGAACCTTATAACGATTTGCTTGAATGATACTCATGCTTCTTTCTCATTTAAGGCCATTGTGGCTTCAAAGTTAACATCAAACACCAATTTTATAATCTCAGGTCTGACAAAGATGCCTTCATTTAGTTTAGCTTCTGAAAGCTGTGGAAGCTGTTGGCAGAGATACTTAAAACATGGTCCATCCTTAGGCAAAGCCTTTTACAAACTGTTTCATTAGGCCTGACTTTATTTGTAGAGGTGGTAGGAGTACAGTTTTTGGATCTACAAGGTTTTTGTGTAGAATGTTCTTGTCACCAGGTTTTAAAGACTCCCTCACAGGCCAGTTCTTTCTGCACCAGTAAAGGACATGGAGTTGAACTGCTGGAAATAGAAAACAGTGCTTGTGATGTAAATAATATGAAAAACCACCCGAGATTAGCTAGTGCAGTTGAAGGTTTAACAAAAACAGTAAATCAACCAAAAAAAGACAGTTCGAAAATGAGAATGCAACTCAGTACAGTGATTGCCACAAACTGTAGATTAGGAAAGCTAGCAACGCATCTAACAATATCATCTCACAAAGAAAGTGGAAAACCTCGAAAAAATATCACACTGATTGCTAAAAATAGCAACACTAAATGTCTAATAGCAAATCTAGGGTGGACTACTGAGCCTGTAACACACGACTCTGCTCCATTTATTCAAAATTCAAATGTAAGTTTGTCACAACCTCCTGTTTTACTTGAAAAACAAACTGAGTGTGCAAACGAAAAAATATTTTAACCACAATAGGCAGGTTGGAACAAATAAACGATAGTGAATCAATAACCCACAGTGTAAACCAGAATCTCTGTGTGAATACTACCAGTATTTCCTCTTACAAAACAAAAACAGGGCAAGAAAACATTGCAACAATAACAGATGCATGTAACAAATCAGAAAGAACAAATAGGCCTACGAATAAAGAGCTTACAGTCCATGAAGCGACAGAAGATCGATGTGTTAGCAATTCTTCCTTGAACAATTCGAAAATTGGAGCCAGTATAAATGAAACCAGTCCCTACATCTTCATCAGACCTTCAGATGAGAAACCTTCACCCAACAGAGATACAAATTGGCGTGATGTACAGTGTAGGAAAAGAACTTTTCGACCTACAGATCAGCAAGTATCATTCACAACATGAAAACAGCAAACCAGCAACATACACAAAACGAAGCAGAATGCATCTGCACAACGAAAAATGCTGTATGTAACTGCACTAAAGAAAAGTGTAGAGGAAGAAAGACCTCAAGCATCTGCCATAGCATCAGTCAGAAATTCAAGTACTAGAGAAAGATAAAATCAGATTATAGGCACTGGTGAAGAACAAGGAATGCTATATGGCAAGAAAAGAGCACGGTTTCATTTAGGAAAAGAGGAAAACGGCACAACAACTGAAAATGTAACCAAATTCCTTGAGAAAATCTTTCCAGGGTATAGCAACTTTCATGTAGAAAAACTGGAAACAAAGGGTGTGAACAGCAGCTTCAAGATTGGTGTGTGCTTTCATCTAAAGGACAAGGTGATGGACACAACACTATAGCCAAAGAATATTGTTGTCAGGCATTTTTTATTCTGGAGATCGACCAGTGCCCCAGTAAAATAGTGCCTGAAATAAAAACCCAAGGCCCCAAAATATCTCACAAAAGTAACAGTAGATATGATGGATATATGCCCATAGTTATAGCAGTTGTTAATATACAGTGTTTAAGAACCAAGGTGGACCTTCTATCATTCTTTGTAGAAGAAGTCAAACCAGGTGTTTTATGCATCTGCGAACACTGGTTAGATGAAGCAGAAGGTGACTGTTACAGAGCCATTGAATATTTGGACATGGTAAATTCATGGTATCAAACTACTACAATTCATGGTGGTGTATCTGTATACGCAAGCAAGACTCTTAGTGTAAAGGAAATAGACTTACAAAACTTTTCCACCGACCTACATCTAGAATTAGCTTCACTAGTGTTAACAGATATTGACCTTATTATTGTCTCTGTGTACCACTCACCAGATGGTAATTTTGAAAACTTTAGTGCACAAATGGAAACCTGTTTGTCCTACCTAACACGTCTTACATCTAAAATTGTACTGTGTGGAGGTTTCTACATACATATAGGTGATGGAAGAACTAAAGAGAGAGTCCTCATGACTTTGATAAAGAGCTATGGGCTGTTTGTTGCAAACCAACTGCCAACACGAGGTGATGCCCACCTAGACACAGTTATCACTAACCTCAATATCTGGAACTATAATATCAGTGTAGTTGAATCAATGATTGCTGACCATAGTGCATTAGTAATGGAAATAAGTATGAAATGCTTGAGTCAACTGCACATCTGAGCTCATGGCACTCCAGTTACACATTTAGTAAGAGGACCATAAAAGAAGAAAGACTAAATGACCTTAAAATAGCCCTGTCAAGTGTAAACTAGCAGCAAAAAATTTCAGGAATGGGGGCCAGTGCCTCATTCGAACGTCTGTTCCAATCATTAAAAACTAAATTTGATGATTTATTTCCAAAAATCCACAAGAAGTAGGTGTCGACTGATGGGAACGCAAGACAGCTTTCCAGTGGTTGCCCTAAAGATGTTCAACTCACTGACTCAAGGAGTGCAACCCCTGCCACTAGGAACATTCAGAAGGAGAGTAGCACAGGACCTGAAAGAACGTCCATTGTACTCCATTGGTGAATTCTTTAATAGTGACCAAAGTGAATGTACAAACAAATATTGTTTCTATTAAGTATAAATGTCTTAATTTTGTGAATATTTTTTTAAATATATATATGTAATTATTCTTGATGCAGTCTGTCCAGTCATGGCTGGTAAATGACACAGATCTAGTAATAAAGTAATAAAGATTCCTTGTCCTCATGTCCCATTCACACAAGAAACATGGAAATTTGGTAAAGCCACCTTGCTGACCAAGGAGCCTGCATGCTACTTTTAGATCGCCTCATATCATCCAACCATGAGCAGAATAGTCTATTTTATTTAGCACTATTTCTAGGTTTTTATAGCTTTCTTTCATATGTACAGAATGTCCAACAGGTATAGATGCATACATTAGTTTCCATTGTGTAATAAAACAGCCTTTACACTAGTTTTGGATGAATCAATAAACAGCCTCCAGTCTTCCGTTTTGTATTTAATACCAAACTCATTCATCAGACTGGGAATGCCTGAGCAGTACACTAAACCACCTTCTTGTTGAAAAAACTTTGAAAATTGATGCTCTCTGTCTGTCTGTCTGTACATGTACATGCTGGTTCGAACTGCCATTAAGTTCTTTTATTTTAATCTAGTGCCAAGCCGTTCAGCTTTTTCTTTCGTTATGCCCAGATCCCTAACCAAATCATTAAGCTCGGTCTGAGTAAACAATCTGGACTCTAGACTTTCTGTATTACAATGGAATTCATCATCATCTGGTTCATCTAAATCACATTGTACACCAGAAAATACTTCTGTTGGAATAAAATTTAAATCATTGGTGGTTCAGGAACTGGTAAATCTACACCATGCCCTACTGGTTGAATGGCGGACAAAAGGTTAGGGTAGCTTATTACCTTCTTGTTTTTTCGAATTATGACCAGTAATATCAACAATGAAAAAGTAGCAATCATCAGAATGATTTCTTGGCTGCCTCCATATCATAGGAATAGCAAATCTATAGGCTTTTTTCTCCTTTTTGGACCATTTTCTCAGATCTTCAACACACACACAACATACCTTACATGGCGCCAAAGATTTATCTTGATCACCAAGTTTAGATCCAAAGTATGATAGATACACCTTTTCCACAAAGTCTGTAATGTTTCTTTGGGTGTTTTTCAATCACAAATTCAACAAAAACTGTCAGCAGAGTTCTTAAAACCATGATTAGAGATTGTACTGAGCCCAGGTACAGGAAACGGGAAAGTGAGGTTAGAGATGGGGAGGGAAAACCATCTGTTAACACACAAAAATATAATCGCCTTTTTTTGCCAGCAACTGTTTTTCAGCAGTGCTACCAATGTCATCTACATTCATTACACATCCTTTTTAAATTATTTTAACTATATAATAGCTGTTAGATTCTTTAAAATATGGCTTAATTTAATAATTTTAACTGTAAAATGTGAAGAAATGGTGGGCGATTCAGTTTTTTTAAGTATCATATTAAGATTTCCCACCCTAAAAAACATAATAAGGTATTTTCAGCAAAAACGTTTTTCCATCATTGGCCTGTGCTATTAAGTATGGTGTTTCCCAATGATCTATCCTTGGACCACTGGTCAGCATTAGTAAATAAATCTCCAAACATATTCACAGATGATACTTGTATCTCGGTCAGGAGCGTGGAATCCTCAATGCAGATTACAACTGAAACAATAACACAAATATACAAATGTTTTGCAGTAAATAGTTTATGGGTTTAGCGTACTAGGGTTGCCGAATTTAATGATGCACGCTACACCACATGTAATAAACACTGTTTTTATTTCTCGTAAGCACACATATACAGTTGTTTACATTCTGAATTCTCGGTACACGTCCGTACACTTTCGCGCGCGACCACAGACTAAGCAAAGAGCTTGCCAAAAACAAAGATATTAACCGCGACTTGGTCGATAGTCGCCACATTAGCCCCCCCCCCCCCCCCCTAGAGTGTGGAGCACAAACATAAATATTGGGGCATACATGTAAAGGGAACACCCAGGGGGGAGGGAGAGGGTGTTTAATCAGAAACCATACCTTACATTACATTACGTTAGTAATTGAAGTCTTCGAGCCAGCGAGGGGGGCGGATGGTCCTGCCTGACCGGGTGAATCCTCGTACAGCAGATGAGGGATCTGGGGAGGGGATGGTGGGTTGTGAGGGGCCAGGATAGCGGATCTGAATGCCTGTGGCGGTACGTAGGACTTTGACCGTTGATGGGTCAGTACCAACAGGCAAGGGGACAGACTGGAGGAGATGAATGTGAGTTAAGTTGTCCCTGGGGAAGCTGGCTTGTTCGTAGAAGATGTACACATTACCCGGCTGTATAACAAAAAACACATTAGAGCTGCAAATAAGATCAGTGTTGACATTCACTACCACTTCCTGATACGGGTTGACAGAATCTCCACACGAGTCGTCATCGGTGACATCACACGCTCTGGGGCTGGTCCCTGATACATCACTGAATCCTAACAGGGGAGAGGCGAGTGGCTGCCTGTAGGAGGGTAAGTCATCACACGCATCACTCTGCATAGGAATGTCACACGCACCTGTAGCACTGTCACACGACTGGGAGTGGGGAACGTCACACGTGTGGGAATGGGCGTCGCTCATCCATGGACTGTCGGTAGATGCCTCATGCGAGGTAGGTGCAGCAGGGGATGGGGTCTGACTGGGTGGGGTATCGGGCAGTTCTCCCAGAGTCCATGCAGGTTTGAGGCGGCAGACGGATACCGTTTGAGGTGTGCTGTTAATGAGCACTTCGAACGTGTTGGTATGCCGTGATATGACTCTGTGCGGGCCCGTATATGGAGGTCTGAGTGCCGGTCGGATGGTGTCATCTCGCACCATGACATGAGTGCACGACGCCAAGTCCTTATGCAGAAATACGGGAGGGGGCATGTGTGGTCGAGGAGGCGGCACGCGGATGTTAGCAATTAGCTCCTTGACCTGCCCGACGAATGTCGAGTCGCAGATTTGATCTGGAGGAAGTGAAGGCTCGACTAACTCTGCTGGGAGTGTGAGGGGTTCTCCATACAGTACCTCTTCCAGGGATGCGCCAAGGTCCTCTTTGTACGCGGCCTGAACGCCTAACATTACCCATGGTAAGGCATCGGCCCACTCACCTCCGTGGCACATCAGGGAAGCTTTAAGCGTTCGGTGCCAGCGTTCCACCAGCCCATTGCTCTGGGGGTGGTATGCTGTAGTCCTAAATCGTTTCACCCCACACAGTTCACAAAGCTGTCGGAAGAGGGCAGACTCGAACTGGCGACCCTGGTCGGTGGTGACAGAGACTGGGCAGCCGAAGCGCGAGATCCACATTAACAGCCGGGCTCGGGCCACTGCATCGGCTGTGATATTAGTGAGAGGAATTACCTCTACCCAGCAGGTAAACCTGTCAATTGCGGACAGTATGTAACGGAAGGGGCCTGAGGGGGGTAAGGGCCCGACGATATCGATGTGTATGTGCTGGAATCTTCTTTTTGCCACATCGAACGTACCCATGGGGGGCTGTGCATGACGTCCTACTTTTGCGCGCTGACAAGCCACACATGCTCGTGCCCAACTGCGACACTGTTTTATCATCCCGGGCCAAACAAAACGTTCAGATACCAGACGTGCGGAGGCGCGAATGCCAGGGTGTGCCAAGTCGTGGATACTATTAAATATGTCCCGGCGGAGAGGTGCAGGAATCACCGGGCGTATGCGTCCTGTTGAAATGTCGCACCAGATGGGTAATGAAAACCCAGGAAGTGTCCGTAACTCTAGTTTGAGTCCTGTTTTGATATCGGAACGCATTGCTGCGAGTTCAGTATCCTCTGTCTGCAATTTAGGGAGCTCACTGAGGTCCAGTTGTGAAGATAAAACCGACACCCGAGACAGAAAATCAGCGACGACATTGTCTGCGCCTCTGACGTAACGTATGTCATTCATAAACTGACATATAAGGTCCATATGCCTAAAACGTCTCGGGGATGAGTCCTTACCTGGGTTACGGAAAGCGTAAACCAATGGCTCGTGGTCGGTAAATACCACGAGATGGCGACCTTCGATAACGTCTTGGAAATATTTGATAGCAGCGTAAATAGCAAACAGTTCCCGGTCGAAGGTCGACCATTTACGTTGGGAAGCGGTCAGTTTGTGGGAGAAAAATCTGAGCGGCTGTACAACAGAACCCACGGATTGCTGAAGTACTGCCCCCACTGCTGTATCACTTGCGTCTGTAGTAAGCGAGATGGGAGCATCAGGAATGGGGTGAGCAAGCGTAACAGCTGTCTGTAAGGCTGACTTTAGATTATCGAATGCGCGACGCATATCTGGAGTCCACGTGACCGCCCGAGACCCTGATGTGTTTTTTCCTGCGAGGGCATCCGTCAGTGGGGCTTGTATGTCGGCGGCGCGGGGAATATGTTTGCGGTAGTAATTTACCGTTCCAAGGAAGCGGCGGAGGCCCTGAAAATCTTTGGGCAAAGGCACCGTACTAATGGCCTCCACCCGTTCAGTTAGGGGGCGGATGCCGTCGCCAGAAACTCTGTGGCCCAGAAAAGTGACACTGGTGCGGCGGAGCTGTGACTTAGTATTGTTCACTGCAATACCGTTTGCTTTCAATAGTTGGAGCACTGTATTTAAATGTTGTTCATGTTCTTCGAGGGAGGAAGAAAAAATTAACAAGTCATCCAGGTACGCATATGCAAAGTCCAGTTTTCCAACCAGCGAGTCGATGAACCGTTGCCACGTCTGTGCAGCATTTTTAAGGCCGAATGGCATAAACAAATACTCGAACAACCCGAACGGGGTGATGATAGCGGTCTTTTCAACGTCCTCAGGTGCCATTGGCAGTTGGTGGTACGCCTTATGACACTGAAAATTTGTGCCCCATGCAGCTGGGAAGCAAAGTCTTGAATATTTGGGACGGGATAATTATCTAAAATTGTTCTGGCGTTAAGCGCCCGATAGTCACCGCAGAGGCGGAAAGTGTCATCTTTCTTAGGCACCAAATGAATGGGTGACGACCAACAACTAGAAGAAGGGCGGATAGTCTTATTATCTAAAAGTTCCTGAACAATAGCTTTACGGTGTTTAAGTTTTTCCGGATTCAAACACCTAGCCTTTGCACGTACCGGTGGGCCTTCTGTGGTATTTATTCTGTGGACAGTACCGTTATTGATCGCGAACACCGATGGGGATGCTGGACCAGCACCCGTTGCACTGTGACTAACCTGTAATGCACACGTGTGTGTGTCCAAGGCCGGCAGTTCAGCAGCGGTGGCGGTGATCCACTGGTAGTCCTTGTCGAAGAGCTCGGTGGGGTACCTGGTAGCATCGCGGGTACAGCTTCCGTCCGGCAGTAGAAATGTCACGCAGCGTCGGCTGCCGGTGCGAGGAAGTGGTGCGGGGGTTGGGGGCGTGGCCGTGTGCGACAGCTGGGCGGTCCGCTTACGCGTGTCCGTGAGCTTGGCTTGCACAGCGGCGATGTGTAATCGGAGGGCCCCATTGCTGTCCCGAAGTTCGTCGTTGTGTGATCTAAGAGAAAGCACTGCAACAGCAGTTTCCGCTAGCTCACACAGCAGAATGGCGCTTTCAGATGAGAGGGGTAAGATATCTGAACCGGTGGTACGGTCTCCCGAGTTAAAGGTTAGTGTACCTCGTTGTAGGTCGGGTGACAGTGCGTGGGCTAAGAGAAAATCTATCCCAAGCACGGGTTCATCCACATCCGCGATAACGAAAGTCCACTGTAAGGGCGTATTAATGTCCTGCAGTTTAAGGCTTAGATTCGTTATTCCATGAGAGCGGATCAGGGAATTATTGGCGGCTCGAAGCGGGGGGCAAGGCTGAAGCTTGAATTTAATACCTGCGGACAAAGGTATCACACTAACCTCGGCCCCCGTGTCGACTAGAAATGAAAGGCAAGACACTGCATCTTTCACGTACAAGCGTCCTGGCGCGTGAGGAGAAGAAGTATTTAGTGATAGGCATCTGTGCGGTTCCACGCGGCCTGTAGCGCCTGAATTGGGTCGCGTTATTAGTTTGGGAATGCGCATGGAGAACGACAGTTCTTAGCCGCGTCGCCAAAGCGGGAGTGGAAATAACACCAAGCGGGACGGCGCATGGCGTCGCCCGTCGTGCTGGTTGAGGTCGAAGCGGCAGTGGAGGGGGACATGTTTGTAGTTCCCTCCGATGGCGACGCTGCAGTAGTGCTGGTAGGAGAGGAGTTACTGCGGTGGTTGCCAGGCGGCATTGGCTCCGCGCGCATGCGTGGAGCGAGTCGTGCGCACTCTGTACTGCAGGATGGGAACTGCCGCGCAGGTGTGCCAACCCCTGAGGCCTGAGGGCACCCTGGGGGGGTATGCGGGGGGGCAGAATGTTGTAAACCTGGTCTGCGATCTTCAGTTTGGCATCTAGTGGGGCCGAAGTTACATGTAGAAGGTGAAGTTGAACTTGCTGGGGAAGTTTCAGCAACCAGATGGTCCAAAGCGTAATGTCCGACATGTGATGCGTGTCAATCATAGCGCGGAGATGACGCCAGAGTTGCGACGGGGACCTGGATCCCAGCAATTCCTGACTGATGAGGCGGATAGCTTCCTCTGGCGATGTGGATAGTCGCTCGAGGATGGTGCGTCGGGTGAACGCATATTTGTCCGTAGCGGGGGGCGAAGCCACAATGTCGCAGATCAGATCCAGTTCGTCATGGAGGTGACACAGTAAGCATAGGAACTTTGAATTGTCGTCGGCGACGCCGTGTAGCTGCAGGACGTAGTCGACCAAGGCAAACCATGTGCGTGGGTGATCCTTGCGAAGGGGTGGTAGCTTCGGCCAACGGGTGGGAAAGTCTTGACGTAAATGTTTATCAGAAACTGTCTCTCCCTGTCCATAGTTCTGCAACATAATTGTCTCGGGTGCAGTAGCGGTGCACCAGCTTCTGCCACTGTCAGTGGCACACGGCACGGTAGGCGCGGCTGGCTCGACCTTGGTCGAGAAATCAACGAATCGGGCGGTCGACGGAGTAACGCCGACGGGCGTAGAATGGACCGGCGCGGTAGAATCGACCGTAGTCGACCGATGTGCGGCTAACGACGGAATACAGTTTCCGGGCCCCTCCCCTACAGGTGCATTAAAATAGTTAAAATCACCTAATGTTTGTGGAACACACGCGGCAGGAACGGCGTGTGCCGTCGGAAACACTCGTAAAGTGGACGCTGCTGGTGTAGGGGGGGTTGGTGCAAAATCCGGCGTTCCGGCAGAAATATGAACTCTCCAGTCTTGAGCGTCCGGCTCGATTTGTACAGTCACTGATTCGGGTGGAAAATTCACACTTGCACTTGGGAAACCTGTAAACATAGTCACTGGGGTTTGAGCACATTGTGTCGGCTGTTGAGCACTCGGAACACGTGGCTGTGGAATTGTATAAACACTGTCCTGTTGAGTACAGCTAGTAGAACTATTGCGGACGCCCGGTGGATAGTTGTAAAACCATGCCGAAGCGTCCGTTGGAACACTTAGTTGGCACGTGGTCGGTATAGCAGGCGGCAAGCGCTCCATTGTGTACTGTTCGACGGTCTAAGGTTTCGTTGTAGCACTCGCGAACAAAATTCGGGGTCACCAGTATGGGTATAGCGTACTAGGGTTGCCGAATTTAATGATGCACGCTACACCACATGTAATAAACACTGTTTTTATTTCTCGTAAGCACACATATACAGTTGTTTACATTCTGAATTCTCGGTACATGTCCGTACACTTTCGCGCGCGACCACAGACTAAGCAAAGGGCTTGCCAAAAACAAAGATATTAACCGCGACTTGGTCGATAGTCGCCACAAGTTTATCACTGAATCTCTCAAAAACAAATTAAATACAGTTTCAGACAGCATATAACAAATTTAAAGCTCTTAAAATAGACATCAAGTGTCAAAAAATGAATGAAACTTTACTTATAAGACATCTAGGAATACAAATGGGTAAAAAATTAAGATGGAATGAACACCACTGATTACCTATTCAAGAAACTAAGTTCAGCATGTTTTGCACTAAGAACTGTAATGAGGTATATTGACAGGAAAATATTAATTTTGACATATTTTGGATATTTGTTTCAAATCAGATATTTGTAGGCATCTATTCAAGACACTCGAGATATTGACACTGACAAGTCAGTACATCTACTCATTGATGGGATGAATCAATAGATCAATAAACAAAGCCTCTGCTAAAGCTCAGCTACTCTCAATGTAATACAAAAAGGAGTTGTCCAGGTGGGATTAAGAATTTACAATAAGGTACCACTGAATATGAAAAATGACATTAACAACCCTTAGGTATTTGAGAAGAAACAGAAACAATTCGTAATATACCATTCTGTGTGTAATTTAAATCAATTTATAGACCTATAAGATCTGTATAAGCCATATTACATTATAAATGATGTAATTTGTATTTAGTATTGCATATCCTGTATGTATACTACCTGTAGTTTTATTTACATATTTTGGTGTTCCATAGATCCTTGATGCAAGTGTATCACTAGGATGCAGAACATGTCAGTTTATTACAGTAAAAACCACATCTAAATTGCCATGGGGCTTACAAAGTCAACCATATATAAAGAGATACATGACGTTCATGTGTATAAACAACAACACAGATTATAGTAGTCATAATGACTATACAAACAAATTATGTCTTTAATTCTAATACATACAAAAAGCATTCTGTCATTAATTGATATGCCAGTGCTACATAGTAAGTTTTTATAGGAATGCTTAAAACTAAACAGATTGTACTATGTGTGATATATTGTTAAAAATTCCTGTAAAGAATAGAAAGAACTATTGAAACGATAAAGTTTCAGTTGTCGTTTGAATTAGTTATATCCCCAATGTCTGATTTAACATGAAATGGAGGTTTATTACATACTGTTATACTTGAATAATGTACCTTTTCTGTATCATATTTTTATATCTTTGTGAATATTATGTTTACTTCTTGTATTGTGATCTTGATATTCATTGTTTGTTTTGAAAATTGTATGATTATTGCCGGCCGCTGGTGGCCGAGCGGTTCTAGGCGCTTCAGTCTGGAACCGCGCAACTCCTACGGTCGCAGGTTCGAATCCTGCCTCGGGCATGGGTGTGTTTGATGTCCTTAGGTTGGTTAGGTTTAAGTAGTTCTAAGTTCTAGGGGACTGATGACCTGAGATGTTAAGTCCCATAGTGCTCAGAGCCATTTTTTGTATGATTATTGTTCACAAAGCACATTAGTGAAAAATAGTACTGACATGGCCTGTTGAGGATCGCGAGTTGTCTGAAAAAGTTTCTGCAAGGGCATCATAAGTGCACTCTAGCCATAATTCTGATGACTCTTTTCTGTACAATAAAGGCTTTGTTTGCACAGGACTGGTTACCCCAAAATATGATGCCATATGTCATAAGTGGATGGAAATATCCTAGGTATTCAGCATTAATTATTTCCAAGTCACCAACAGATGAAATTTAGCGAATGGCAAATGTTGCTGAATTCAATTTTTTACATAGGTCATTGATGTGAACTGACCATTTTAGATTGTTATTTACATGTAACCCCAGGAATTTGGAAGACTCTGATCTCAATATTTGTTTGTCACCACATTTTATTTCAAATATTTTCATGTTTTTTTATATGGTGTTTGAAACTAAATGAATTGAGTCTTGTTAACATTGAGTGATAGACCATTTGAAGTGTACCAGTCTAGAAATTCTTTGAATACAGTGGTCACAGTGTTCCATAGACTGCAGTTGGGTGTTTTGTCAAATGGCTGTGTCATAAGAAAACAGGCTGAAGTGTGCTTTGAACATTAGCTTCACTAGTATTTTAGAGAGACTTGTTAACAATGAAACTGGCTAGTAGCTGGAAACATTGGCTAGATCATCTTTTTTTGAACAGTGGTTTCACAACTGCATATTTGAGTCTATTAGGGACAGTACCTTGATTTATGCACTCATTAAATATGTGACAGAGAACTTCAAGTATAAATTTGCAGCAGGGCTTCCATACACTTATAGATATATTATCCACATTAGTGGAATTTTAAATTTTGGTTTGTCTTATTACCTTCTCAGTATCTTCAGTTGTAATATAGGGTACATGCATCTGACTAATTTTGTTCTGCACTGCTCTTTGTAGAAGATTCATGGCTTCAACACTAGACCCTTTACCACCAGTTTGATCTGCTAATGTCAAAAAATGGTTATTGAAGTTACTGGCAACTATATCACCTTCACCTACAATGCTTCCATTACAACACACTTCGATACTGTCTGTATCTTCTGTAATTTTTCCTGGCTCCATTTTGACCACCTTCCAAATAATCTTATTTTAATATTTGAATTGTTAATTTCAGATTTGATAAACATGCTCTTGGATTTTTTTAATGACACTCTTTAGGATGCTACAGTATAATTTGTAGTGCTCCCTATCCTGAGGTTTGTTACAATTTCTGAGTGAGACATAAAGCATTCTCTTTGTTTTACAGGATGTTTTGATTCCCTTAGTGAGCCACTGTCTTCTGTAATAATTCAGATTGGTGGTTTTTTGAAATTCTCTTGGGAAATACAGCTTCAAAAATGGTGATGACATCTTTAGCCTAATATACTGTGTCCTGTTCCAACTGCTGCAAATGTCTGCTGAAAGTTTCCAGATTATTACTGTTGATTAGTCTATAAGCTCTATTGGTAAATCTACTCTTGATAGCTGGGCTTACATCTTTCATTTTTTACAACAGCCCATCACAATTGGAAACGCTATTTGTGTTACACATGTTATCAATTCTGTTATTGTCTACAAAAATATTGTCAGTCAGACTTGTTGCAGTTCTTAGTCACCCTTGTGGGAAAGTCAACAACTGCCCTCAGATTAAAAGAGCTCATTACATTCTCAAAATCTGTTCTATCATTACAACAGGTAAGGGATTGTACATTAAAATCACCATGTTTGATTATTTCTATGTTTTTTGAGAATAGGCTAGTTAAAAGTGATTCTATTTGCTTGAGAAATATACTAACCTTTCCCCACTGTGCTATATAAACAATAATCACATGAACAAGCAGAGTATTGAAGTGGTATTTTTGTCTTTCTTGAAACCTTGAAAGTAACATAGTATGTCTATTATTTATACTATTTTTTGTTTGGTTTTCTTCCATTTATATGCATATATTATTGTATTCATTGGTTTATCCTGCATTACCATACAATGTCTGCCCCGACAGCTGAATGGTCAGCATGATGGACTGCTGTCCTAAAGGGCCTGGGTTTGATTCCCGGCTGGGCCGGGATTTTCTCCACTTGGGGACTGGGTGTTGTGTTGTCTTCATCATCATTTCATCCCCATCCGGCAAGCAGGTTGCCCAATGTGGCATCAAATGTAAGAAGACCTGCACCAAGGCAGCTGGACCTGCCCCGTAAGGGCCCTCCCGGCCAATGACGCCAAATGCTCATTTACCATACAATCTTCGTACAAAATGTAATTCTACAGGACCAAATAAAAAATCAATCAATCAAGCTGTACCCCACAGCAATCCAATGGAAGGGTTTGGGTTTGGCCAATACCTGGAGAATGTTATCTGCCAATATGTTGTAATGCACCTCTTTCTCTGGGGAACAAATATTAATTATTATTAGTAGTAGTATATTAAGCTACAAATTATCATTTTAAACCTGTGTGGTCTCCCTGGTGGGCCTAGTTGACCACATTTTGAATCCTCATCCAACAGAACTTGTAATTGGCCTACAGATAAATCAACTGTAGAAGAAAAATCTGGCCCCTGGCGCATTTGGCCAACAACTCTTTTTGATGGGGCAAAGGGTAGGTCTCAATAATAGACTGAGCATCAATGGACACTTTGAAGTAACCACAAAGGTGCTTTTTAAGTCACAAGAGGGGTAGAGCACTCACTTGACTTATAAGCTGTATGACACTCAACAACCTCAGCCTGTAGAATTCTGATGGCACCTGATCACACAAGGCCACTAGAAGAGGGCATGCCTGGAAGAAACATGGCCACACCGTTAGTTTCAGAGTAATTTTGGCTGTAAAATTACTGGCATAACTTAATCCATCTGAAGAAAAGAGATCTGAAGAAAAGAGATGAGAACTCAGAAAACAGAGAATCTAACCGCTGGTAATGGACCTGGTCAGAAACAATGAGCATTGCAGCCACAGCAGAAAAACCAAAAACATTGTAAGCATTCAGGCCAGCATCTTCCAGTACCATAAAAGTCAAGGAACAAACCGCTGATTTATACACAATAGGAGCCATAAATTGACTCAAAATTGGAATATGCTGCTTGTTGTAACCCACCAAATGTCACGGAACAGGAGAGATCCCACGCCCACATAAATCTGTGACTTCAGTAATGTCACAGATGCACCCATATCCACTCGCACTTTAGTAAACAGTTTTTTAGAAAGCATAAACACTGGAGACACACAATTAATGTGCTTGTCCATATTTGCAGGGGTAGGCTTGGAATTATATGCATATGCTATACTCCCCTTTTTCTACAGTTTTTGCAGGTCACTCAGTGCTTAGGGCATTAGCAAGATGGGAGCACTGAGTGCTGCCACAGCTGTGGTGGTTGTTGTCTGGCATGTCATTATGCACTGCGGCGTGGAGGCTGTATTTGCACTACTGCCATGTCATCCTCCCACTGAACATTAACTGATGCCCGACATCCAGGTACAGGAGACGTCAGAGTGACATCAAACAAAAAAGCCTCGATCTGGTTTCCAGCAACACAAGGAAACTCAAAAGACTGGCCAGTACTTAATATTTCAAACATAGATGGGTTTTTGCCACTGTAGTGCACGTTAACATACGTTGTTGGGAGTCAACTGAAAGATGGTGTCATGGACCATAGAATCGGTATAGGAATCACAGTGAGCATTGGTAACAAATGAACATTTGTGACTGACGTCATGGAGTTTGGTTGCCAAAGTCCGCTAAGACTGATGGCCATAAAATAAAACCGATTTTTTCCTGTCCCTACTGATGGGACTGTTTAGGACTCAACATGAATCAGAATGATATGCATGTGTTCATGTTACACATATTGTCAAACAGAAGTGATTCTGGTTCCTGAAACAGGGCTAACTTCTACAACAACCAGCAAATCTGAGGCAAAATCCAAGAAGGAAGCAAAGCCTTACACCACATGTTAGCATCAGTAACACACAAAAAATGAGGAAGTGTTTTCGAAGCCACTTCTCGTAAGCTTCCCAGTGTTTGGCAACATCATCATAAGGAGGAAAAGGTGACAGGTACAACGATGGTATAAAAATCTGCATAGTCAATGTCGCTGACAAATGTATAATAGCAACTGTTAGAGCCTCTTCATGCTTGATGAGAGATTCAAGCACTGCCTCCATAGATATGAGAACCAAGAGAACAACCAAAGAAACTGTGCTCACAGAAGCAAACACTGCACTCATTGCCAACTGTGTCATAATGCAGGGCACAAGTGATAAGGTGGCCACCAAATACAAGATTTTACTAATCCACATTCAGGAACACACAAGCATAGAAACAATACAAGGCAGCCTAATATATCAGAGGATGAGTGCCTGCTGCACTGTCCTTATAAAGGGAAGAGTTCTGCTGGAAGAAGCAGTGCATGCTGTGACATATGCACAAGTTGTGGCTGGCCTCTGATGGTCACCCCATGCAGATGCCGATGGCAGAGTGTTTGAATCAAGAGTGCTGTCTGCCTTATCTGTGATGTGTATCCAGTTATGATACACAAGAATACAGCAGTCATGATCAAAACACAAAAGGTTATTGTGCATTGTTTTCAAAGCAATGAAAAGTGTGTATTGTTTACAGAGTAATGACGAGTAAGACTCAACAGGGATCTTACTTTTACAATACAACTTTCAAGAATAATTATTGCAATTTATTTATTTATTTATTCTTTGCCCATGGACTCCAGCTGAAAATCCAGCCGAGAGTATTGGGTGTGTTATACAATAGCCTATTAACATCAAACTTGATTTCACTATATATAAATGAAACAAATAATTAAACAGAAATAGTCCATAATCATACAAAGGTTTTACATGTTTCACATTATATGTACACACAAATCCAAACAACATACAGAAATGATAATTTTAAAGGTACATTTCAGTAATGATGTATTTCAACACCATCTTAGTATTCACTCAAACTGTATATACATTTCTCTATGAGATATAGTTTCAAATGATTTTTTAAACATTTTAGATCTGTTTCTTTTTTAATGATTTAGGGGAGTTTAATAAAAAAAAACCTTTTGCCTGCTTCTTCTGGGGTAGTCATAGACAGTTATAGATTTCTGTTTATCATGTAGTAATTTTCATTTCCTCTTGTACCGTGTTTGTGTACATCTTTATTTAGGAGGTGTTTATCATTTGGCCTTACTGCCATTATGCTTTGGTATATGTACAGTGAATATACTGTCGTAATATTATAGTGTACAAAAGCTTGCCTACAGGTCTGTCTTGGTGGTATTTTTGCAATGCATCTCACTGCCCTTTTTTGAATTGTGAATACTTAGAAACTTTTACATCAAAAGGAGTGAGGTTTGTTCTACCAGAAAAGAAGCTGTTATCTGTGAAAGTCATCCTTCAGAACGTTCCCCTGAGGCAAAATTGTATAGAAATCATTGAAAAGAGAGAGAGAGAGAGAGAGAGAGAGAGAGAGAGGGAGAGATGGTGAATATTTTAATTATGTCTACAAACAAGAAGCAGCAGGTGATGGAAGCTGTTCAGTCTAGTAGGGAGCACCAGTTAACACATAACAGACCATTAAGAATGCCAGCAAGATATGAGAATGATGTGCCTATTTTAGATATTGTCAAAGTTGAGAGGTTTGGTGGAGTAGTTACATATAAAAGGCAGACTAATTGAAAAACGCAATGAATGATGAAGTTAATTCCTTGAAATTTAGATAAACCTGGACATTACTGTATCCTCCCACACTTCAACAGGTCATACATAACCATAGATTGTACCAAATCAAGTATTATAGTAGTTATGATGTTCCAAATTTCAACACAATGACTTGTGGCTGGAGGTTGCTAATAAGCTGCAGATATAGATTATCATGAAACTTATGATCCAGTGACCAGACTTCAAAAAAATTGGGTAGTACTATAAATTTCAGCCTCCAGAAATAACTGTCTTGAGCAATATGAAGTCCAAACTGTTTTTGATACAGAACTTAAGCTGCAAAATTTATACAGTTCAACCTAAAATTTCTGAAGATGGAACTAAATGTGTATGTGAATTGAACTGAAACTCCTTTGGCTTGAAACAAGCTTCCAGGTGCTGGAACTAACATTTCTCCACAGTTTTATGCAAAATTGGAAACCATTCAATATTTGCAGATTCGTACTATTCACCATTTGGGATACACATAAACAATCAATACTAAGAGCAAATGCGGATTAGAGTCTGATAGCTGCTAAGAATGCTATTATATTGATATTTTGCTAACTGAACCACAATGAGAATTTGACATCATGTCCAGAGGATGAGGTACCTACGTGTGGCCGAAGGCATTATGGTCAGCAGATGATTCTACTTTCTTACTTCAAGAAGCTTGCACCATGAAGAATCTATGAAACTTCAGGATGGAGAGTGTTAATCCAGCAGCAGTACAATTAGTTATTATCAGGTGTGTGCTGGCATGCACAAGAACAAGATCAGTCTACCATACAGCAACTGATGTGCTTTTCAATAGGAAAATAGACAGACACTAGTTTCACAGTCAACAATGCCAGTCAGCATGAGTTGGTAGAAGACCCATGTGGGTGGTGGAAAGCAAGACAGAGAGCATGGTGTTCAATGATTTGGAAGAATTTACAGACCTTTAGTGTGGTGGAGATTCAGGCAACATTTGAATAGCAGAGGATGGGTGAGATCAGTGTATGTTTTGGTGGAGGAATGTACTCCCAAAATTGTGTCTGTTAGTAGTTTCAGAATTTTAAACCTCTTGAGGGCTTTCTGTTGGATGACTAATAGCTGAGGTTGTCACATTAGTTTCTGGCAGAGGGTTGGCCCAAGATATTTTAGTGTTAGTTAACTGGATAGGACAGTTGCAGTTGGTAAGGTAGAAGTCAAGGAAACAGAAGGTGAGGTGGTTTGTCCTACAATTATTGCATGGATTTTGCAGGGATTGACCTCGAAGAGCCACTGGTCACACCATGAGGCAAAATGATTCAGATGGATTTGGAGGGATCATTGCGATTTCTTGCATGTATGGTAGAAAGCAATGGGATTTCTGGCATGTAGGCCTATGCTAGAGAGCAAAGAAAGCAGTGTCATCAGCATACTGAAGAAGGTGGACTGGTGGGGGTGGATTTGGCACTTCTGCAGTGGGATGAAAGGAACAGGAATTGGTGTTGTTAACAATGACCAAGGCTGGGCAATTAGAGAGGAAGGATGCAATAAGGTGTGCACAGTTAACTGAAAGTGCATATGTCTGGAGTCTAAAAAGGTGACCAGATAAATCAGGCAGCGAAAATTATATTCACAGATCCTGGAAATTTTCAGTGGTTTTGATACAATTGGTGGTGAAAATTTTTCTGCAGGTGAAGCCAGCAATTATGAGTATCTGTTAAACTAATTAATATTAAACTAATGTAAATACATTACTGAAAAGGGGAAATTGTTCTTCAATTTGAAAGTAGTCTTTCCTTCTGACTTTACCTATTGCCTCATAACATATTCTCTATGGCAAGATGTACAAACTTTCATAATTTCACTAACCTTTGATTGCAATAATTTCTGATGAAACTAAAAGTTTCATTGCAACCAGTACAACAAATGTTTCGCTGTCTGATCTCTCCAAGTCTATTGACATGCATATTAATGAGCACACATCCTTCATTAAGAAGTGCACAATTTTCAGTAACTTAATTCTAATGTACAAGATGGATGCCAGGTGATAAACCCAAGCTTCCCATTCCATAGGCATAAGTTAGTACTGGATATTTTATCAGCTGCTGCTCATACCAAATAATATGTAAACAAAATATAAAAGTAAATCTGTCAGCCAGCTAAAGGCAGTCATTCTTAACTACAGAATTAATAAACCATTATAAATTAAATAAAGTGAACAATATCCTGGAGCAGGTCTTTATAAGGTCAAGGATTACACAATTTCAGTTCCCACCAACTCAACTCTGATAAATCTGCCATTTTGTCTATGTAGTTCTAGAGAAAGCCTATGACTGTATACAGCATTCTGGTCACCTTTTTAGACTCCAGACATATGCACTTTTAATTAACTGTAACTACTTATTGCATCCTTTCTATGTAATTGCACATCCTTGATCCCTGTTAATAATAGAAATTCCTGTACCTTTCATCCCACTGCAGAAGTGCCACAAGGCACCATTTTCTTTTTCTCATGTCCAAACCCACCCCTACCAGTCCACCTCCTTCAGTATGCTGATGACACTGCTTTCTTTCCTTCTGCTGTACACGCCAGAAATCCCAATGATCCCTCCAAATCCACCTGAATCATTTTACCTCATGGTGCAACCAATGGCTACTCAAGATCAATCCCTCCAAAATACAGGCAATTATTATAGGATGAATCATCTGCACCCTCTGCTTCCTTGACTTCTACGTTACCATCTGCAACTGTCCTATCCAGTTAACTAACACTAAAATATCTTGGGCTAACCCTCGACCAGCAACTAATGTGAAAACCTCAGCTACTAATCATGCAACAGAAAGCTCACAAGAGACTTAAAATACTAAAACTACTGACAGACTGAATTTGGGGAGTACACTCCTCCACTATTCTTGACAGCAATGAAAACATTGATTTAACCCACCCCCTGCTATTGAAATGTTGCATGGGTTTCCACCATACCAAAGGTCTTAAGTCCCTCTAATTCCTCAAATGCCATGTGCTCTGTCTTGCTTTCCATATCTGTTTACCTTTCCCCACATGGATCTTCTACAGTCTCATCAAATTTCCAACCCTCCTCACCTACAATGTACACCTCTGCATCTATTATACTGTCTGAAAACTAGATTCCATTACTCCAATTGTCTCCCCTCTGATCACTTTGGTATGTTGCTGCACATTCAAAATCTTATCCTTCTGTCCTTAAACCTACATAACTCCATATTGTATCCCAACACAACTGCAACCAACTCCCTCTTGGCTGAACAGCACAATTTTGTACTACTGACAGTCCCTACCTACCCCTGCTACCCCTCCCCTCCTCCCCCCCCACCTACCCACCCACCCACCCTCTCACCCTCCCTCCCTCCCACCCACCCACCCACCCACCCACCCATTTGGTGTGAGGGTATGAAATAGCAACAAAGGAAAGAAAAGCCATTTCAGTTTGTTTCATTTTAGTTTTCACTCAGGCATGTTACCAGCAGCATATAGTGCTAATTTTGCCTCTGTCTTTGTTCAGTTTAGCCCAGGATACATTAGTGTTAGTATTTAGGTTTGTTTAATCAAGACTGAGTCCAGTCCTGTATCTTTAAAATGTATGGTTCTGGTTTAGGTGAGGAATCTTTGTAGTTATAATAACTTTTGTGTGCTATATGTACCAAAATGTGCATGAAGCAAATTTTGATCACTTCATTTGTACTGCATGGTCTTTTACTTTCTGATAAGATTAGAACTATTAAGTTCCATGTATGTCTGTAATAACTACCTGATCATAAACATTAGAGACATAAGATATGTGGCTATCACCAGTAGAATCTTAAGGATGCAGTTTAAGATGGTGAATGTCCAGCATTGAATTTTGTAAAAGGAACTGATAACTATTTGTTTTTAGGATAAAACCTACACTAGCACTTTCAGTTGGTGATACTATATGCCCCCTGTCCCCCTACCTCCCACCACATGGATGCCTATGACCGCTACATACCCTTGACAGTTTCCACTTACAGTAGCCACCATCGCTGAAGCTACACAGACAGCATCCTTTGTATCAAGAGTTCTGCCATGGTTAGGCCACAGTGCCTGAACATTGATTATTCATCAATAATCATTGTATTTTGATGTTTCAGTTCCTTCTCCCTTCCACCCAAGAAATGGACTGCATGCATATGGTGGCCCCTACAATCATCTAACCATAATTTCAGCAGAATCTACGTTAAAGTCGATGGAGGAATGTGCATACTACAAAATCGGCATGCCATTGCAATGACATCAAAACCACAGTCCACAACTGCCGCCAGTGCACCTTTCATCAGATCACACTGCCTCAGTGTTTCACACAATATCCCGCACCACATCGTCCTTGGGAACATTCCCATCTCAGTTTTGCTAGCCCTTTCCTCAAACACCTGTTGCTGAGAGTCTTCAGTGTTCTCTCAGATTTCCCATATATCATCCTGAAGCTATAATGAAAGCCTACCAATTGATGGCCTTCCAATCCAGTGTCAAAAGCAATGGACCACACTTTACCCCACACTACCAGCAAGGTGCCACCATACCCATTCTTGTCCTGGCAACCATATCTGGGCCTAGGAGTTGAGACTCTTATCTCACTGCTAACCAGCCACTATTACCCATAAACAGGATTAATACACTCCTGGAAATGGAAAAAAGAACACATTGACACCGTTGTGTCAGACCCACCATACTTG